>NC_088681.1:13547501-13850531 GCF_950023065.1 Planococcus citri
GACCTAATCACATCCAATAGGGGAGCTCTGATTGAATATAACAAAACCTGAATGATCAGACCAGATCACATCAGACTTGATTGATCAGATCAGGTCACATCAGACCTAAATGATCAGATTAGGTCACATCAGACCACATCACATCAGATCTGATTGATCAGATCACATCAGACCTCATTGATCAGATCACATCAGACCTCATTGATCAGATCACATCACATCAGACATGATTGATCAGATCATATCAGACCACATCAGACCTGATTAATCAGATCATATCAGACCACATCAGACCTGATTGATCAGATCAGACTTGATTGATCAGATAAGATCACATCACATCAGACCTGATTGATCAGATCATATCAGACCACATCAGACCTGATTAATCAGATCATATCAGACCTGATTAATCAGATCATATCAGACCACATCAGACCTGATTGATCAGATCATATCAGGCCACATCAGACCTGATTGATCAGATCAGACTTGATTGATCAGATCAGGTCACATCAGACCGCATTGATCAGACCACATCACATCAGACCTGATTGATCACATCACATCAGACCTCAGCGATCACATCACATCAGACCTGATTGATCAGATCAGACCACATCAGACTTGATTGATCAAGTCAGGTCACATCAGACCTCGTTGATCAGACCACATCACATCAGACCTCGTTGATCAGACCACATCAGACCTCATTGATCAGATCACATCAGACCTCATTGATCAGATCACATCAGAGCTGATTGAGCACATCAGAGCTGATTGAGCTGCACATTAGACCTGATCGATCAGACCACATCAAACTATCCTGAGTGATCAGATCCGCACTTTTTCTAGATTCAATATTGAATCTCAGACCTAATTAGATCCATGTACAAAAGTCATTAAAAATTGTATTGATCACTTTGATCTTTTAAGGTCATTTGAAAATATCTTCGAGGATTGATAAGTTGAACTTGTATCATTTTCAAATTCCTATAGTCTTAATTCTGATGTCGATTCGAGTAAGCAATTTCAAAAATATTTTGAATTTTCAATCTCTTGAAACTCATTTAAATTTTTTATTTTTCGGTTTCATTAGTAAGTAATACTATTAAATGAGCTATTTTTATGATTCTAATGACTCAGATTGACGACATCGATGTGATATTTTCGTCGTGAACTGCTAAAAACATTGTTTGAATGAAAATTTTAGTGATTCAATTATTCTATTTTTAATGTCTTTCAACCTTGTATCGTTCGAAAATATCTTTTATGTGTTTTCAATTCCAAAATGACTTCGAGTAATTTTAAAATTTCGAATTGGTAACAATGACCTTTCAAGGTCATTCTGAATTATCCTCCATATATCTTCAGCGTGATTCTTTGGTTGAAATCGACTCCTGTACCTATGCTAAAGTGCATCGAGTCATTCCTAATTGATTCAAAAATGCCAACTTGATCATTACGTCCTTTCAAGGTCAACCAGAGGTGACCTCCATATGCTCCCGATTTAATTTGTCATTGATGATCGTGTAATTACAATTGTTCCTTCTGCTCTGATTCGATTCTTAAGAGTATCTCGAATCATTTCAAGTTACTCACTGAGCTTCTGAATCGACTTTGAGCCATTCAAGAGTTCCATTTCCAGCAGAAATAATGATTAAATCTGATCACATCAGGATATTCTCATCGTATCTGACCAAATCTGATGGTCAGATCAAAGTTTTGATCGGATTAGTTCTGCTCAGATTTGATCAGATCCAATAGGAGAGACCTGATTGGATCTGATAAGATCTGATCAGTTCCAATCGTTCTCCTTTGGGATTCTTTTTCAAATCCAGAGCCATTCTTCTTCCCCCCCCCCCCCCACCTCATCTTTGGACGTCAATAGGAATATTTACCTAATAGTGAGTCAGAAAATGAAGTGTCATCTCGAGCTGAAAAATCATAGTAGCTGTTTTAGGGAATTTCAACTTTTCTCATCGCCCCCCCCCCCCCCCACTTCATTTCATCAAGTACCGAGAGAAAAATATGTTTTCTCGTCGTATAAAAGTCATACTTATTATCATCGTGAGGAGATTTGTCCAGTTTTTCAAAATCTTGTATTTTCAATCTGTTTTTTTTACTGAAGAAAATTTTTCACTTGACAATTTGTAGCTCTGGTCCAGAGGAAAAAATCGCATTAGGCCTATCTATGTATTTTCCAATGGATTAGTTTCGTTTTACGAAGCATTGAACCCAAATAGTATTACGATAAATGGCCATCCAGAGTCTGCCTCTGTGGTAATTATTGAGCCAGTTTCGTGATAATAGCTTTCAGATTAAGAGTCTCGTCATCATCACAGAAATAGGTATCGTACTGTACGATTGTGAAATGTCGCCGACGCCGAGCTTGACATGGTCCGTCGTCTTCTGGCCATCGATCTAGTTCACTGATCCGTGCCTAATTACTTTGTTGACGAGTGATTTGAAATCATAAGATTGATTAAAACTCAGTCAATCGAGTTCGAAGTTTACTCACACATCGGTAATTTCAATAGATAGAGGAGTGGATAGAGATAGGAGATGAACAGGATCTGAATACCTATACTTATGGGCTATGAGATAGGTAACTCATCCTCATTCAGGGTGTATGAGGTTTCTCTTCCGATGAAGAATCAACAATGGCAGAAAATGGAAACGATCTCGAAACTTTTGAGCCTTGAGAATAAGATGCCAAATTGCTGAGGCTGTGCGAATGTATGAGGTTTGTCTTGTATCGATGATTTCCTCATTCTATAGAGTTTGTGGTAGTAATCATCATACATATTCATGCATGCAGATCTAGATATTTAATATTGTGTACATCGCCAAGCAAGAAGTGCGGAGTTATGCACAGAAAATAATACACCGGCCGGCAGTTGGCCGAGTATTGGGTAACTGCGTATTAAAAAACCGTACCGCTCGATGCGGCAACACAGCACACGTGCCATTGAACCGAACGAGTTTCGTTCTAGTATAATAATTATTAACATCGAGCTATATAGCCGGCCCCAAAGCAAAGCTCTTAGCTCCCAGTCCTCCCAGAAGAGAACATAGAAACGAGTCATCGAAACGGATCTCGCCGAGTCGCGGATTTTCGTATTCGTGGTTTTTCATCCTCCTATCGTGCATGAGTATGAGTACAATGGTATATCATCCTAGGTACACAATATATTGAAAGATGTCGTCATCGTTGGTATGTGTGGACTTTCCTCTAGATTATCTATGTGCGTCGGGTCGGGCTCGGGTCGCGACGCGCAGACTGTAGGCGGAAGTGAACCGAACGTCGAATAAGAGAATGATTGACGGATGACGATGACGCTGGCATGGCGCTAGGCTCAAGCTAGGCAAGGAGGCAAGGCAGGCGCGAGGCGGCGGTGTCCGAAGAAGTGCTACATGGCAGGGTCATGGTGCGAACTTGCCATCATTTTTTTCTTCTCGTTCGGCTGTAATAAATTTCTACTAAAGTATCGACGTACTACATATGTAATGTATGTTGCTTACGTAGCCGGCTAAGTTGAACAAAACGCGTATCAAGGTCTTCGAATACGTAATTCGGCCTGCCGCACGGAGCGAAAATATCCCAATATTTGCACAACCTGCCACCACCGGTACTATATTTTTCAACTCGATGACAATATGTTTTTTACCACATACGTCAAAGACAGATACGTATACGTACACAGGTGCGATGGTGTTGCGTAATTTTGCCAGTTTGAGAGCTCTATACATGTGTATCTAGTGCGATTTGTATTTCGTATTGTGTAGTATGCCCGGATTGGAGAAGGCTCGATCGTGATTTGGAAATTGGTGTGGAGAGATATTTGGGGTATTGAGTGAGGATTTGAGTGGGAGGGAGGGTGTGTCTCGTCTAGGTTTCAGTATCCCCTTCCATATTGTGGATACTTCTCGAAATGTTGATTTTGGTGCAAAGTAGAGGTGAGAATTTGAATGAAGTATGCTTCGATGTTCGATTCAACCATTCTTGAAACTAAGAAAATTCGTTTAGATGTCAGAAAATATGCTTCAGAAAGTGTTGTGCTGGAGAAAAGAAACACTTGGCTGACTTGGCTCCTCCAGAGCTATTTTGAAATCCGTAGAAAAATTTGAAAACTGGCTAGAGGCTTCAAAAATGTCAAATTGCGATTATTTTCGAGTTACAAATTGGTCACAAATTCAATTTGGAAATCGCCCCCACCCCCCCCCCGAATTTTGAGATAACCATCCGAAACTGTCGAGAGAGTGTCCAATAAGCACCAACCAAAGTTATATGTGCAGAAGTTCGTTTTTGGCCCCTTAAGAGCGATTTGAAATTTCTGGAGAAAATTAAAAAATCACTGGAGGCTCCAGAATGGTTCAAAACTAATAATTTGTGATATTGGGCTGGCCCACCAGAATTATGGCGTATTTTTACATTTTCACAAGCTCTTGAAATATATCAAATCGAATCATTCACGAACGATTGGTGATTAAACAAATTCATTAATTTGTAGGTGAATCATTCGCGAACAAAATTTTCAATTTTAGTGAATCGTTCGCGAACGAATTGAATCATTTTTTGTGAATCATTCGCGAACGAGTCGTTTGTATAAGTGACTCGTTCGCGAACGAATCGATTTATTATTATTTACTTAATTTTTTTGTGAATCATTCGCGAACGAATTGAATAAATGAATAATTTTTTGTGAATCATTCTCGAACAAGTTGATTCGTATGAGTGACTCGTTCGCGAACGAATCGATTCATGTGAATCATTCACGAACGAATTGATTAGTTGATTTTTGGTGAATCATTCGCGAACGAATTGATTCGTATAGGTATAAGTGACTCGTTTGCGAACAAATCGATTCATTTACTTGATTTTTTGTGAATGATTCGCGAACGAATAGAATAATTTTTGGTGAATCATTCGCGAACGAGTTGATTGATTCGTATAAGTGACTCGTTCGCGAACGAATCGATTCATTTACTCAATTTTTGGTGAATCATTCGCGAACGAGTTGATTGATTCGTATAAGTGACTCGTTCGCGAACGAATCGATTCATTTACTCAATTTTTTGTGAATCATTCGCAAACGAATTGAATGATTTTTACAAATTGAATGATGTTTGGTGAATCATTCGCGAACGAGTTGATTTGTATAAGTGACTCGTTCGCGAACGAATCGATTCATTTACTCAATTTTTTGTGAATCTTTCGAGAACGAGTTGATTTGTATGAGTGACTCGTTCGCGAACGAATCGATTCATGTGAATCATTCACGAACGAATTAAATAGTTGATTTTTGGTGAATCATTCGCGAACGAATTGATTCGTATAAGTGACTCGTTCGCGAACGAATAGATTTATTTACTTAATTTTTTGTGAACCATTCGCGAACGAATTGAATGATTTTTGGTGAATCATTCGCGAACGAGTTGATTTGTATGAGTGACTCGTTCGCGAACGAATCGATTCATGTGAATCATTCACGAACGAATTAAATAGTTGATTTTTGGTGAATCATTCGCGAACGAATTGATTTGTATAAGTGACTCGTTCGCGAACGAATCGATTCATTTACTTAATTTTTTGTGAATCATTCGCGAACGAATTGAATAATTCAAGTTTCATAAAAAACAAAAAAGTTTCAAAATCTCTCTTAAAATAGTTTTTTGGTCAAAATTTCAAAAATTCGTCGAAAATCCAAAAATTAACTTTATTGCTTGAAATTTTGATTATTTGGGTTTTAGGACATGTTTTTTCTATCTAGCTTGGTTTCACTCAAATTGGAGTGTTTTTGGCCCCAAATCAACATCTTTCTGGTTCAGCTACAGCAATAATTTTTCCATTGTGACCCTCTTTGGATACAAATCGAGCTGATTTTTTTAGCCTTACATCAATTCACCCACATAAAATGTCTTACGTTTGTTAACATTACATGTGTTTTTTTTTCCACGTACATGTTGTGGCTAATTTCGCAAGCCACCTGTGCGAACCCATTCGTCCATCAAGTGACCATTATCGGTCCATTACCAAAGCAGTGGCGTGAAGTATCTATGGCCGCAATTCGGCACGCAATACGCAATACGCGTACTTCATTCTGCTTATATTGTTGGAGTACCCTATCTATGCACAGACTCCATTCATCGGACGTCTCTGTCTGTAGCCTCGTACTCGTATATACTGCTGGAGTCCCTTACGCAATCCATAGATAGTACACATACCTTCCTAATGGATTTGAAAAATTACCATTCCATAGTTTGTATGTACCTAGCATGTACCTAGTTGTAGATAGATTGTCCAGTAGGGAGTAGGGAGGAGGATGAGGGGGTTGGATGTGAGCTGAAAAATATCAAATTATAAAGGAGGTAGAGGCACTACAATAACTTTCACGGTAATAAAAATTGCATTACGTAATCATACATCTACCCATAGATAAGGTTTACCTATACCTACAGCAGCATACATATAAATGTCTATCTAGTACATAATACTCAACTCATAGTCGTATATGCTATGCTATGCCGAACAACATTGTTTGCGCTTATTAATTAGGCATTGTGTATAAATCCTCGATATCTTTTCGCATTGCCATTGTGTACTTTTGTATACCATACCATACGTCGTACGCGAGTAATTGTATATTGGTAGTTAGTAGTAGTGGTAGTGTTGTGGTGTTCGCAGAGTATATACCTCTTTACCTATTATCGAGTCGAAGTTGATGCATATTTATACCTTATTACCGGGTCGAAGGCGCAGAATTACGCTATCTATTCTATTATCTTAACGAGGTAGTGAAAATACTCGCATGTATTTGTCCATTTCGCGATTATAATACTATACGAGATGCGATCTTTGGATCGAAATAGTCTAGGGAGGTGAAGAAAAGGTACTTGGAATTATCGAGATTTATCATTTTTTTCACACGTGTGTCTTCACGTGTCTTTTATATTCGTAATTGGTGCCGAGGTAAAGGATTAGATTATCTACCTTATATGTATACCTGTTGTGCACCAAACTCGAGCTAGGTCATGATAATTCTGCGCATTTTTTTTTTCTGCGAAGTGGGGTTTCCCGCAGTAGATTTGGAATGCCCGGTTAAAATAAAAGATGGATGTGGAAATGAAGAGATGAGAAAGAAATGGGACGTGGAAGTGGACTGGATTTTATAGGTTGAATGAGTGTTGAGGATACAACTTGTTTTTTGTTTATGTTTACTTATTTACTGGTTTGCGATGTTTTATAGTTTTGTTGACGCTGTTGGTACATATTAAAGTGTTTGATAGTGAAGGGGTTTTGCGTAGTTGGTTATCGAGGAATTGAGAAATTTCGCTGGGTTTAGATCGCATGATATCTCGTAGGATTATTTTTTGATCTATTTTTGATAAAAATTTACCTACCGCAGAATATTGCAGTGTTGTCAGATTTTAATAACAGTGAAAACCTGGTAATAAAATTGTTGAACTGGACGAAGTCAAATGGGAAGAGATCGCAAAAATACATCACTAGACAAGATTTCAGATGCTGAAGGATATTTTTCGTTTTTTGGAGAATTTTTGAAAATCGAGAATTTGGATCAAAAATGATGAAAAATCCAAATTTTATCAAATTGATCTAGAAATCTGAAATTTGGTATACATCCTATATTTAGCCAACTAAATCGATTGGAATCTGTTTGGGTCCGTTTTGAGTTGTTCTGGAGGCTTCAGCAGATTTTTGAAAATTAAAATTTCCACATAAACATTAAGTAATTTGGATCAAAAATAATGAAAAATCAAAATTTTATCAAATTGATCTAGAAGTATGAAATTTAGTATGTATCCTATTTTTGACCCCCTAAATCGATTGGAAACGGTTTCGATCCATTTTGAGTTGTTCTGGAGACTCCAGCAGATTTTTGAAAATTTAAATTTTCATATGAAATTTTTCTCAATGAAATTTTATTACTATTCCAATACACTTTCATTTCACCAAGAGAACCAATCGGAGATGGTTTCAAGTCGTTCTGGAGCATCCAGTCGTATTTTGAAAATCCCAGTTTTTCAAAAAAGACCATAAAAACCGTCCAGATCAACTTCAGCACGTGTGAATGCTATACTGGTGCAAACCGATTTTGGAAAATTGGTGTGTAATTGTTCAAATGGATCACTAAACAAGCTCTAATCGCATTTGCACGTTCTAAAGGTAATTTGGGCGATTTTTTTGTCATTTTTTGAAAATCTGGAATTTCCAAAATATGGCTGGAGGCTCCAGAACAGCTTGAAACCACCTCCAGTCGATTCAGAATTTTGAAATAAGGCTATAAAGTAAATTTAGCTCTCCAATTTCATTTGATAAAAATTTGTAGAAATTTCAATTTTTTTAAAAATTTGCTGGAAGCTTCAGAATTGCGCGGAATGGTTAAAAATCGACTTTAGGAAACAAAAATTGAGAAAATACCACTTTCTACACCAATTTTTCTAAATTTTGACTTTTCCCCTCAATTTTTGGCCCAAATCTGATTTTTTAAAAATTGATCAAAAATATGTAGAAAAATGCATTTTAGCCCCTGAAATTTTGGCTCCAAGTTAGTCAAGTTACTAAAACAAGGTATTTTTAAAAATGATTTTGATGGAAATTAAAAAATACTTTGTTTATAAATTTTCTCATGGAAAATTTGATTTTGTTATTTCTTGTGTGTGTATGTGTGTGAGGGAGGAGGGGGGGTCGAGTGCAAAGCTTTCAGAAAATTTGGTTGAAAAAAAGTGGTGGTTTTTTCTAACAAAATTATGTTAGATACCAGTAGAAGTAAGTTTTGGACACTTTTTTAAAATTTTTGGTACATAAGTTCCTTTTTTTTTCAATTTCAAAAATTTATTTTTTCCAAATGAAGGATTCGCGAAAAAACTTGTAGAGGTCCAAAATTTTTCAAAATTGAGATTGTGGTATTTTTGGATTTTTCTTGACGAGAACTGCCCTAAAATACCAATGCCTCAATTTTGAAAAATTTTGGAGTTAGGTTCCTAAAATTTTCGTTTTTTTGTAAAAAATTCCAAAAAGTCTCACCTTTTTCTTGTAAAAATTGCCCCAAAGTCTCGTTTTTGTTCTAAAATTGTCAAAAAATTAATAAAATTGGCTTTCTCGCTTTTTTTCTCGAAATTGCGAAAAAGTCTCAATTTTATCCCAATAATTGCCAAAAAGACCTGTTTTTTTTTTTGACAAAAATTGCCAACATTTTTTTAACATTTTTAATTTTTTTTACTAATAATTTACAAAAAATCTTGCATTTAGTCGATATCGCCAAAAAGTTTCGTTTTTTTTTTTACCAAAAAATGTCGAAAAAAGTCTCATGTTTTGCCATTAATTGCCTGTCTTTTTTTAAAATTTTTTATCTTGCTTTTTGCTCGAGGATATTTTGTTGAATGTAGGATGTGGTGGGAGTTGGGGACTGGCTGGGTAGGAAGGCAACTACCTCAGGTGCTCAGGAATGTTTTTCTTTCCAAACTCTTCGTTTTTGAATTTCTAATTTTGACCAGTGTTGTTTGATTTTCAAAAATTGAAACTAAGTACCTTGAATTCTCTTTTGAAGCTTGAAAGGGGGGGGGGGAGATGGAATGGATTGGGTCAGTAAAGGAATTGATGAACGAACCTTGCATTAGTTTTCCTTTCCATCCTCCTCATTGAATAGTGAGATAATCGATCATCCGAAGGCTTCCATGATGTTCTTCATGTGTAGTTGAATTATGTGAATAGAGGGGGAGGGGAGGGGATGACGGGAATCATGATGGAAATTTCCAGAATGAAACAGGAGAGAAACAACCGTACATATGTACGAGTAAAATGATCTCACGAATCAGTTATGATTCACTTTTTTTTCAACCGTTGTTTCGATGATGAGTGGATGGAGGACGTATGTATTTTAATAATACCAAGATACCAAACACCTCCTCCTATTACTGGTTTAAACGAAAGACAACTCTTATAGGCGCCATATAAACACACATTCATTACAGATACATACATATATACCTAAACCTTGATTAGGGACACGATATCATACAAGAAGGGAGGACGTTAACCGGTGAAATTTCCAATCTGCAATGCCTGTGCCTGGCAGTGGCTTCGTGACCCCGGTCATCTGTCCGTCAGCCTCGTCGGTGTATCTGTATATGTAATGCTCACTCCATAAATATTTAAACGATGACGGCGACGACGACGTTGTAAACGAAGACGAAGAAGCGAGAAGTAAAAAAAAAAAAAAAAACATAAAGAAATGGAAATATAAACAGAACAGTAAAAAAAGAAGGAAAAAAATAGAAGGAATGACCAGCTGAAGAACGCGGTAGTGTACTATGCAGTGTACGATATATCGATGTCGTCATTATTGTCAGCTGGCTTCGTATATAACCGTATAAATTTTCGCTTTATTTTTTTTTTCTTTGTGCTTGCTCGAGATCGTAATACAGAGCTCGCGAGGGGCCCAGGGGAGAAGAGCTGAAAAAGAACAATAATGGTCGCGATTTATAGAACGATTGGATTGGTCACCGGCCGGTAGCTTACGACTACGAGTACCATGGCGCACTCGCGCTGCGCTTCTTTTTTTTTTCAAGGCGAATGAAATTAATGATTTGTAAACAATTAGTATTTAGCTAGATAGTGTTGGATGAAAACAAAAGCGAACACGCATTATAACTGGTTTGTATTCGTACCTATTCGAACAAAAGAGATTATAATATATACGCAAGTGCATAAGCCACCGATGATGACGATCTATAAATACCTAACAGAGCGTATAGAGTTGGCGATAAAAATTAAATGACTGCTTATGGTTTGGTTTATCAGTTGTCATGTTTATAGATTTTACCATTTATACATTGTATGTATGTGGTTTGTGTATGTCTTCGTAGTATTGATATCAAGGAACTACGAAGTGCTGAATAGATTATTCAATTATTGATTGCATTATACAGAGTCAACCAAAACAACTAGTTTACATTATCAGCATATCGCACAAGTCGCAAGTGTGTACTTTATCGCATCGAACGATATGTGATTGCCCTCTCCATTCTTCTCCTGCCCTTGTACAAGTAGTTGAATCGAGGGAAAGAAAATCTCTATCAGGTACAAGAGGGTATTACACTCTTATTGGATCAGTCAGCTGTTTCTTTTGTATGTGGTCTTTGTTTGGTTGTAGATTTTCGAGACGAAAACCGGTCTGTGCAGTAAGGTCTTTTGGGTTTTTATCAAAGATGAATAATTTCTAGTCACCTGCTCAGTGCTCGTTGTATTGTCGGCGGTATTAAAGGTATTTAGAGAGAGGTATACGATCTGAAAACACCTGCGAAATCACCTTCTATGTACGTTCTTAGGGTGAAATACCTTTCGGGAATTCCTTCAATTATTGTGGATCAGCTGTGCAGACATGCATAAAATTTGGCTTTTTTGGTCGATTTTCTCGCGAAAAATACAACGAAGAAGAAGCCTACACACACGTATTATAATGATAACGATGTAAATTTATGTTGTAGTATGATAAGAGAGGCCGAACATGGTAATAAAAATCATCACGGTAGCTTCGATACTTATTGGCAGCTCATTTTTTATCTTATCTGTGTCTTTCTGCGGTCCTATATGGGCTCCTGTTCGAGTGTTATAATTTGGAGTCTGTTTTAAGTTCGAGTATACTCGTATTGTATATGTGTAGTGTACATATTGTAGTCAAGGTTAATACGAAATGTGTGACCTTTCTGAGGTCGTATCGGTTTCTGTGGTTCAACGTATTTCATTCGCACGTCTGGCCCGAATATGTCTAATCCTCTATACAATGTACCGTTTTGGGGTTCTCGTCCTCCTCCTCCTCATCATCGTAGCCGGCGCTTCGTCAACGTAACGGTTTCTCTCTCTCTCTAACTGAACGTCTTCACCTGACTGTTTTGTTTGTTTGCACGATGACTTTGAGTGTACATAAGCTCTTAAATAATTAATATAGACGTAGAGCTATCGCGACGTCCGACACACACGTACGAGTAGAAAGAAAGTATAAACGACGAGAAATATGGGTGTTTGCGTCGTCGTCGACTCGTCGAACCGACTATCTCTCGATGGAATAAAGTCCTACTCGAGTACTCGTACTTAATGAAATTTCAGCCCAGACGGTTGTTTTTGCCATTTTATTTGCGCGTAGGTTGTGTACTGTAACGGTTTCTCTTTCTCTGTTCGAATCGGCCGGCGAATTTGCAACGTTTTTTGGTGGTTTCTCTCGTTCGATTTAGCCGGTATAATTTGTCGATGTAAGAGCAGTAGCGTGTGTATATGCCAATGTGCCTGCCTTGAACTCGATGTGTATGAATTTGCGATTTAACTTGCCTATAAGTGTTTTTTCTCCCTCTCTTTTCGCATCGAAGTAAACACGTTTTTGCGGTTTTATTTTAATTAATTGTTTCAAGGTAATGAGTATATAAAAATACGTTTGCTATATAATCGTTCCGTAAAGTAATTCTGAATCGATACAGGTGTGAAGTGTTGGAGCTGGAATAGAGAATAGATTTTTTCAATGGCTTGGGGAACTGAAATTTTGATCCAAAAACTGGAAATAGTGAGAAAACAGATTAATTCTGGACGAAAACTGAATCCTAAATTCGAATCGAATCAACTTTGCCAAAAAGATGCATCAAAAAGTGTTGAAATGACGTATTGAAGACTCAAAAATGCATTTAAAGTCACTGAAAATCACCAGAAAAGTCAAATTTTTTTCAACTCTGACAGAATTCAGCCAAAATTGTGTTAAACGTCGTTGAAACTATCTAAAACCGTAAATTTTGGTTGAATTTCAATAAAATTTGGTAAAAAATCATGTATAAGTGTCAAAAACATGTTGAAATGATGTTGGTACTCCTACAAGCAAAAAAAAAACCATCAAAATTGAAGAAAAAACACTGTTGAAACTTCTACTGAATACAAGTTGAAGCATTAAAAACACCGTTGGTGGGTCACCAAATGATGAAATTTTCATAAAATTAGGCAATAGTGTATTATATTTTGTTAAATGTGCAAGGAAGTGATGTGAAAACATTCAAAAAATTATTGAAATCTTGAAAAGTTGACAAAAAGTCATGAAAATTTGGTGAAATTTGTCAAAAATGCACGAGAAATTGTTAAAAAAATGAAAATATGTTGAAATAACATGAATATACACTCAAAAAAGCACTAAAATCATTAAAAATTGCCTAAAAGTAATGAAAACATCAAAAAGACATATCCTAATAACAGAAGAAGTGAAGCTAAAATTGGGTGAATGTTGCAAAAAATGTATGAAAAAATGTCTAATAATGTTGAAGATGGGCCAAAAATGCATATGTGCGAGCTTTTACATGATTGCGAGGTTGCCAATAATCCATTTTTTAGCTGAAATTGAACTAAATGCAAAATTGATGTTGAAGAGAACATAACTCCCACAGTTTTCTGAAATTGGTGATAAACTCCCTGAAGAAAATGATTGGATCAGATCAGCAGTGATCAGATCTGGACATTTCATGGATGCAATTTGACCTGACCAGATATGATCACTGATCAAACCTAGTCAGATCAAATTTTGGGAGGATTAGACTTGTTCAAACTGGGTTACATCTAATATGAAAGATCTGATTAGATTTGATCAGGCTGATCTTGATCAAATTGGATCAGATCTGGACATCTCATAGATGCAATTTGTTGGTCTGACCAGATCTGATCTGAATCTGATCAGATGCAATTACATTTGATCAGATCCAATAGGAGGGACTGATAAGATCTAACTAAACCGGGTTTTAATCAGACCAGATTAAATCTCTTTTCGGTTCAGACTAGACCAGACCTCCATTGTTAATACATCATTTCCCCTACTCACCTGTTGTTAGCAGACATTGAACACTATAGGGAAATTCGTATTCATTTTCTTCAATGAACCCATCAAGACGTTCTTTAATTATGCTCAAAGCTTCTAGAACTTCTCTGCTTGACAAAATCTGCTTCATAGCCAAATATCTACTCATAATAATGCCGAAGCTGGAGCTCCATGCTTTTTAACATCTTCATTATTGCATCTGCATATTATAGACAATTCTCGCATAACTTATTTTTTGTAGTGCTTCTGCATAGTGCTACAAAAAGTAATACAATGCAATATTATAAGCAGCTACTTGAATTATTCTATATACTTATTGTTAGATACAGAAATTTTATCATTGACAGCCTGCGTATTTGCAGTGGCATACCAGGCTAACAGATTATATCGATAGCTATATAGTTTTATAATGTACAAGTGTATCCAATTTTGGATCATTTTTCATTTGTTTGCGCTTGTTTTCTGTTTGTTTGTACAGGGTGTGATGGAAATTAAAAAACGTCTAGAGGAAATACGGCTTTTGGAATCGAGAAAATCGGCCAGACTTATGGATCAAGATACAGATTTTGCCCGATTGGCAGATATGGCCGCTGATCGAAAACGAGCATCGTCCAATTCCATCGAAGTGCCTATGAATGGGTACGTTCTGCCGACGATGTAAATATAAATTATTTGTTTGCTTATATTATTAAGTTTTTCAATATGTAGTTACTTAGTTGGTATAATAACATGAAGAAGTGATGGGTAGATTGTATGAGCCAGTTTGGGGTCCATGGGTTTCTTGCAATGATTCATGATACTTTTCTTTGAGGAGTTGTGCGAATTTGTAATGATTTTTAGTTGATATTGAAGCAACAGAAATGATGTTTGTTGCTCTATATGATGAAAGAGTTTGGTGGTGAGAACTGATTGAAGTGTACCATGTTTAGGCAGTGTACAATGGTTTCGGTTGGGTTTCAATGGTCTTCTGAAGGGCGCCATGAATTTATGATTTGATGAGGATGGTGTTGATGGTGATGATAATGATGATGATGGTGATATTGATCATGATGGTGATGATGATGATGATGATGATGATGATGATGATGATGATGATGATGATGATGCTGCAGCTGATGATGATGGAGTTGATATGATAATGATGGTGATATCAATCATGATCATGATGGTGATATCAATCATGATCATGATGGTGACATTAATCATGGCCATGATGGTGATACTGATCATGATTGTGATACTGATCATGATGAAGAAATTAATAATGATCATGATGGTGATATAAAACGTGATGATGATGGTGATGGTAATAGTGATGATGATGATGCTCCTGCTGCTGTTGATGGTGATTGACATGATGATGAAGTTGATGATGATCATGATAATGATGGTGACATTTATCATAATGGTGATATGAAACATGATGATGATGGTGATGGTAATAGTGATGATGATGCTCCTCCTGCTGATGATGGTGGTGTTGTTGATGATGATGATTGCCATGATGATGAAGTTGATGATGATCATGATAATGATGGTGATATCAATCATGATCATGATTGTGACATTAATCATGACCATGATGGTGATACTGATCATGATTGTGATACTGATCATAATGGTGATACTGATCATCACAATGAAATTAAATTAATCATGAGCATGATGGTAATATAAAACATGATCATGATGGTGACATTAATCCTGATGATGATGGTGATGGTAATAGTGATGGTGATGCTCCTGCTGCTGATGATGGTGGTGTTGTTGATGACCATGATGATGAAGTTGATATTGGTGGTGACGGTGGTGATGATGATGATGATGATGACAATGATCATGATGATGCTGCTGCTGCTGATCTAGTATTATGGGTGATGAAACCAAACAGAAAATGACATTTTCTCACGAATCATGCCTATCCTTTGACACAAGAGTAATTTTCAAGTATACATATACTTTCCAACTATGTACCTATCCGCAGCCATGTTTGATCTTTTTTCGAGATAACCCAGAGCAGAGCACCAACAATGATGAAATCCAACGCAACATTATTAAACTACTTTGTCATCACTTCTCTGTCCTCGCAGTCCTCTGTATGGCTGCATTAGCTCTAACCTAAGCTACAGCACGATACGATCGACATTAAACAGATCAAAGATTAAAAGCCGACGTGTGTACTTAATACTATTGCAACGACACCATAGGCTACAATAACAAAACAATGGATTCCAGAAGACACAGCCGTGATATCACTCTTCTGTCCTCATCATATATCGTCATACGCTATAAGCAGATTAAACAAAGAAAAGAAACACTACACCACAACAACAACCGCTTTCATTTATTAGTACGTGTGTGTATGTGTGGAAGAAGAAGCCGGCGATAGGAAAAAAATTAGCCTTATCAGTAAATTTGTTATAAATACACAAACGATAAGATGGCACACACTCACACTGTGGCCGGCCGGGAAAAAAGTGATGTAACTTACACGTGACTGTGACTGCAGAAAGAAGTTCAAAGAAAATAAAATGTACTTGCGTACGACGACTTACAAATACTACACATACATATATACGAGTAACATAATCTCACTTAACGAGGCGTGTAAAACTGAGCAAATTTTATTACATTGCGCAATTTTATATCATGGCCGGAGCTTCAGGCTACGGCAACAGTTCTCTCCCTTAACGGGAATGAGAATGAGAAATTCTTGCGATTCATCGCCTTCTCCGTGATCAAGACAGAGAGGCACCTAATATCTCTCTACTCTGTTCTGAAGTAGTACATTAGTGTACATTTTTTTGCGGTTTTATACATCCAATCCTATGGCACCGGCCGGCGACCGGCTTGCTTGAGCCTATGCTACTGTAACTGATTATTACGATGGCTTATCCGGACGTACGGAATTTTCGCATCCGTTTTTATTGCTCGCTGCTCACATTCGGTTCCGCTTCGAGTACCTTGGATCGTTCCAGTTCCAAGTACAGTTCCGTTAACGATATGAAAATTTTCAGCTTTTTTTTTTCCTCGCTTCGTCTAATTTCGAATTGCTACCTTCAACACACGTATCGATGAATCGTGAATAAATTATAACCAGGTCAAAAAACCAAAAAGAATTATTAATTAACTTACACCTACGTACGTGTGTTGATACTCTTGATAGTGCTGATATGGAAAAAAAACAAAACTGGATTTTGTGGAACGACTTTTTCATATCTTAGATTCAGATCTTTTGTGTGTTGGGTTGAAATGTGGATGGTTTGAGTTGAGAATGATGCCTAAGTTTGGACGATTTTTGGAACTGAAATTAATTAACAATGGCTCGATTTTATTGCATCCTTGTAATTTTGTTGCATTTTGCCTCCTTCGCCCTTCTCCTATGTTCATTTTTTCAATCGGTGATTTTCTGCGGTTCGACGGTTTTATTCTTCCCCTTTCGAAATGCAGCAAAGTAGGGAGGTGAGAATCGTATTTATGGAAGCGTAAAAATACACGCCTGTTTGTGTAATTTATGCAGTAAATCGTGCTCGTTGCACTGCTATAATTTTTTGTTGTTGTAAACATTAACATAT
This sequence comes from Planococcus citri, assembly GCF_950023065.1. NCBI lineage: Eukaryota > Metazoa > Arthropoda > Insecta > Hemiptera > Pseudococcidae > Planococcus > Planococcus citri. The sequence continues at coordinate 13,564,942 of NC_088681.1, forward strand.
TTATTAATTTTATTATCGAATCGAACAACAGTGGAGGATAATAAGGAAACGTAAATTGTAACAAAAATTACAGGTATACTTAACTCGACTCCCTGTCATTTTAACCTTTCATGTCATCTCATGTCTCACTCAATGGTGGGTTGAAAATTGAAGGCTCGTCGTATGCAAAGGTAATCATAATCAAATACCCTACTCTACCTCCCTGCACCTCTCTCTAAATTGCATTTTTCGATTTCTAAATTTTATCTCGTCGTTAATTATTTAATCAATTACGTTACATAAGAGATTAATTGTATCGCGTAATATTCGTCCTCGATACTGAATATTATTATCATAGATAAATACTTCGTTAACTCTCTCTCTCCTTCTTCACTCCATCCTTTCCCTAAAATCGTGGTTTTCTTATCTCACCGGCGAAAATTTACTTCCGAAGGCCACGAAATTGTGAAATTTGCCACTGCAGTAATTTGCGATTGCGGAGGCGGCATCGATTGTGATGTGGACTCTTTTTTTTTGGCACAGTTTGCATTCTCGTTATTCTATCGACGATTTGGCGTAGGTAATTGAGGAGGGGGGAGAAGGGGGCACGCGACCGTACTTACGCCTTACGGTAAGAGGAAGGGGGTACGTATTATTGCATATACGAAAATGTAGGCAGGTACCTTGCCTAAACTAAACCGATCTATACCACACATATAAGTACATATGTGTACGTAGCGGTACATTCAAATCTGGATGAAGGTTTTCCGACCCAAATGAACTTGAAACGTGGAGTGCACCACTTCACCTTGCCGCCGCTTCGCGCTTGTTGAATTATTGTACAGAGTGGTGTGGCGAAGAAGAGAGGATGGCCGAAGCCAAGCAACGCGAACTGCTGAAGCTGAAGGTAACCAAATATCAGCTGATTTTGATTGCTAGTCGTCACGGTACTCTACCTGCGATAACAGCTGCGTCCGTTCGTCTCGCCTCGCCTCACCACCTTCGCATCCCAACAACGCCTCTCTTCTCGCTCTGCCCCACGTGTCTTTTTTATTCGAACGACGAACGGTACTTAATGTTTTTGTTATTTATTCTACCTACCTACTACTCTTATTGCACGTTCTATCGTGCACGTACATGTTGCCTGAGCTGAGCCGGCCGGCCGGCATCGACTTTAGGAGCCGGATTGGGCATTGAACCTGGGCCCAAAGTGGATGATTACTGATTGGTCGTATGTGTGTGGTCGTTGGAGGGTGGGTTTCATGTCAGATCGGGGCTGATTAGGGGGTTTGAAATGTTTATGAGTTGCCTGATTGAAAAGTTGGTTTTTGGTTGAAAAATTGGTTTAATAATTCTCAGTTTTATTGAAATTGTCATGTCCCGAAATTACCCAAAAAGATACAATTTTTTGTACAAATTGTTTAAAATTGTTAATTTTTGTCAAAATTATCAAAACGTACAAATTGTTGTCAAAAAAGTCCTTTTTACAAAAACTGTCCGATGAAAGGTCATGTTTTTTGTCAAAAATGTCAGAAATCTTCAGTTTCTCCAATATTTTTAAATGATTTTTGTCAAATTTGTTGAGAAATTCGAGACTTTTTCGCCATTGGTTTTCAAAAAATGCTATTTTTTTCAGAATTGCCGAACTTGAAACTTGTTATTTTTTTGACAAGAAAAGCAAATGCACCAGTTTTTCATTAAATTAAAAAAAAAATGTTCTGCCAAAATTTACCAAAAAAAAAACGATCTATTGTTAGAACAAAATCCAAAAGTGTCAAAAATTTTTTTCTCGTGTCCAAATTGTTAAAAAGTCCAGTTTTCTGACTAAATGTCTCAAAAAGTCCCGTATTTCGCTATAATTGCCCAAAAAATCCTATTTTTGGCCCAAATTGTCGAAAAGTCACAATGTTGTAAAAATTGTCAGATAGTTCCGTTTTTTGTTAAAATTGTACAGAAGTATGAATTTTTCCAAAAATTGTCAAAACCTTTCATTTTTAGCCAAAATTGATTAGAGTCCTAATTTTTTTCAAAATTTGTCAAAAATTCTCATTTCTTAGCAAAATTGTATCAAATCAAAGTTACTATTTTTCTTTCAATTGTCCTAAAAATTGTTGGCTCAAATTGTTAAAAACGTCTCATTTTTTGTGAAAATTATCGAAAAGCATCATTTTTTGTTCAAATTGCATAGAAGTTCTATTTTTTTCCAAAAATTGTCAAAACCTTGCATTTTTGGCCAAAGTTGTACAAAAGTCCTAATTTTTTTCAAAATTTGCCAAACATTTTCAATTTTTAGCAAAATTATATTAAAGCTACTAATTTTTTTGAAATTGTCCAGAGAATTCCAGTTTTGTCTCAAATTGTCAAAAGTCTCAATTTTTGTAAAAATTGTCAAAACTTTCCATTTTAGGCCAAAATTGTATTAAAGTCTTAATTTTTTTCAAAATATGTCAAAAATTCTCATTTTTTGCAAAATTGTATCAGAATTACAAATTTTTTTGAAATTGTCCTAAAAATCCTATTTTTGGGCCCAAATTGTCATAAAGTCACAATTTTGTAAACATTGTCAAAAAGTTCCATTTTCTGATACAATTGTACAGAAGTACTAATTGCTTCCTAAAATTGTCAAAACCTTGCATTTTTGGCCCAAATTGTATAAAAGTGCTAATATTTTTCAAAATTTTCAAAAAGTTTCATTTTTTAGAAAAATTGTATCAAAGTTACTAATTTTTTTGTCTAAAAAATTCCAGTATTGTCTCAAATTGTCAAAAAATCTCAATTTTTGTAAAAATTGTCAAAATTTTCCATTTTAGGCCAAAATTGTATTAAAAGTCCTAATTTTTTTCAAAATTTGTCAAAAATTCTCATTTTTTGCAAAATTGTATCAGAGTTACAAATTTTTTTGAAATTGTCCAAAAAATCTTTTTTTTGGGCCCAAATTGTCATAAAGTCACAATTTTGTAAACGTTGTCAAAAAGTTCCATTTTCGGATAAAATTGTACCTACTTAAGTCTTTATTTTTCCAAAAATTGTCGAAACCTTGCATTTTTGGCCCAAATTGTATAAAAGTCCTGATTTTTTCAAAATTTGCCAAAAATTTTCATTTTTTAGCAAAATTGTATCTAAAAGTTGCTAATTTTTTTGAAAATGTCCAGAAAATTCCAGTCTTGTCTCAAATTGTCAAAAAGTCTCAATTTTTGTAAAAATTGTCAAAACTTTCCATTTTTGGCCAAAATTGTAAAAGTCATAATTTTTTTCAAAATTTGTCAAGAATTCTTATTTTTTGCAAAATTGTCCAAAAAATGCCATTTTTGGCCCAGATTGTCAAAAAGTCTCAATTTTTGTAAAAATTGTCTGAAAGTTCCATTTTCTGCTAAAATTGTACAGAAAGTGCTAATTTTTTTTCAAATTTTCAAAAATTCTCATTTTTAGCCAAATTGTATCAATGTTACTAATTTTTTTCAAAATTGTCAAATTTTTTTTTTCTACATAAACTGCCATAAAAAATCTTGTTTTCTGTTTATGTCAAAAAAGTACTGTTTTTCCTTCAAGTATGCCAGTGTTGCCAGTTTTGCTTTTTTTCATTTTCTCAATCATGCTTCGATATTTTCCATTTTCTTGTTTTCTAATTTTTTCTAGTCCTTTTAGTAATGGAAACATTTCAATCTCAAAAAATTCTGTCGTGGACGAATTCGAAGCTTTCCTCCTCCCCCCCTTCCACTACTATTTCAGTGTATGTAATTGATGATTCAAAGGGTCCAAAAAATTGGAAAAATGTGTCCGGAAAGTATAATTTTGAAAATATGAGGCTGTAAATTTTTTTTATGCTCTGCTGTTTTTGTTCACAACTTCATCATTGACTCATTAAAATCAGTTCATCTCACTAGAACATTTTGAGCTCTCTGTTCGAACCTCAAAGTAAATTGATTACACTTTGTATGAGATTTGAGATTATGGAAGCAATCTGCATCATATCATCATCATCTAAACGATTCTCTCAGCCACGATTACCAACCATTCACCATTCGTCAAACCGAACCAGCTACTTGTTTATTGTGAGATCTCGTTGAATTTAATTCCACATTTAATATACGTACTTACTTTATGTGAAGTGTGTGTGTGTACACTGTACAGATAAGTGCACGTGATAAGTGTATACCTCTACCAGTTAATTAATTGATATTATCAGCTCTTCTCGTTTGTAGTATCTTCACTGTGGTACGAGTACTTGATTCGACGATTATAACTCTGATACGATAGAAGGATTTACGTAAAAATAATTACACCGACATGTGGAGTGCAATATACACATTATACACGTGCGCAATATTCATCGCCATAAATTAGAATATACGTATGACTGTGTCTTGTCTTTGCATCTTTATCAAAAATGTCCAATTGTCTACCCACTCGAAACCAATAATAAAATTGATACGTGAACAATTGCCGATGGACTTGTATCGAAATACTGTATGTAATATCGATCTCGTTTATTATCAAATTATACTCGTCGTCGTGTTGTTGGGAAATCAACTTCAACGATGAACGTCAATCACGTGGAAATTTTACTCCTCACGAGATATCGGTATCAGTGGTCGTAAAAAAAATGCATGAGGATGTGAACAGAGAACTGAGGGGAAAGGTTAATAGAGAGAATGATGCAAGGTGCATATAAAAATCTTAGAACACGAGAGCTTTATTTCAGATATGAAATTGCTGCAGTTTTTTATTTCGAAATTGGAAGGAAAGGTGATAAAATATCAATGTTTGGTTGAGCTTTCTCTACATTTTTTTTTTTTTTTTTTTTTTGAAAAAGATCATTTTTACGAAACACGATCGAGCTGAGCTCTACGATTATAAAAATTGAAAATATTTTCATTAAAAAATGTCGTAATCGTAATTGATAATATTACCCAAGGTCGTGGAAAATAATCTTTCGGGGAATTTGTTCGTCGAAATGATAATTTTATTCCAACTATACGAACGTGTGTAAAACGTACCTATACAACGAAGAAATTTCGCGAAATTATTTATTTACCAAAAATAACTCGTCGAGTTCATTGGCATTTTCTCCATTACACCTATATAATTGAGGCGTTTTCTGAAAATTTTACAACGGTTCGGATGATTTTTCGTGGAATTAACTACACGCCTATAATTTTCCAACGGCTGAAATATGCCTATTTCACGCGATGTACCTGCCTGCGCTCGAAAATACATACCAGTTCACCCTACGATTATGTGAAAGCTTGGTACGACGATGTGATGGTTAGTTTGTGAAAATTTGATGAAGTTTAAAAAAAAAACAATTTGCCAAAGTTGAAACACCTTTTGCCTTTTGGAAAGAAATTTTTCACGTTGAATAATTGATCGAAATTCTCGAATTTTTACGATGAGGAATTGATTCGTATAATTTTGGAGTCGAATTATTGTGATTTGAGTAAATAAAATTGTTAAAATCTAAATTTTTTTTGCTCGAAGGACTCGAGAAAATTATTATTATTTTTCATAAGGGTTCCTCAATCCATGTTTGATTTTTTTTTTTTTTGAAGGAATGAAGGGTAAGAGGGGAAAGGAGAGGTCAATTTTCTTGAAATTTTGAAAAAAAAATTCGCAAATGGTGACTAAAGTGAGGTACATATATGGTGGAAAATGTTCATTTAATTGTGTTCTTGGTGGTTTTTTGGGGAGGAGAAAGGGGGGGGGGGGGGTAATTGATGATTTCAAAATATTTTCAAATATTAATTTTCGTCGCTATTGAAGAAAAAATCTCACAATTGCCATTTGCAAAGCTTTTGGCGATTTTTGAATTTGAGCAGGGCTTCCCAAAATATCATTCAAGCAACAAATTCTGATTTTCTCTCTTCTTAACCACACATTGTGTTGAAAAATGAAGGAAATTTAAATTACACAGGGGCATATTTCCAATCGATTGCATTTTTTGAAATTTTTCCTCCGACCAGTGGTTCTCAAAATATTGACGAAAAAATTCAATTCCAAATTTCGACAATTTATGCGACATTTTGAGAAGAAAATCGTACCCCACGAATTAAAATTATTTTAGAGTGGGAAATTTCCAGCCAATTATATTTTTGCTGATTTTCTGATCCAATCAATGGTTCGTAAAATATTGGCACAGAAACATCCGAATCTCGATTTCACTCGTTCGTGTCATATTTTCAGAAGAATCACGCGAACAAAAATTATAGAGCGGAAAATTTTCATTCAACCGTGTTCTTGGTAATCTTTCAATTTGTACAATGGTTCCTAAAATACGTCACCTGTGTGTGTAAAAAAACGCTGGAAAATCTAGTTCACCTTGATTCGCTGAGATATTAAATTCGTACCGAGTTGCTTTTCATTATCATGACTCATTTTCAATGAAAACATTACGATCTGAATTACGATAGAAAATCTACGTCCATCCGTTATATTTGGAATGATTCTTGTGGCCAATCAGTGGTTACCAAAATACCTTCCGGATTTGATCGAGTTGGTGTGTTTTTTTTTTATTCGTTGCGAAGAATTTGAAATATTGCGGAATTTTCTAGCTGAAACTTTCTCAACGTGATTATACTCCCTTTGAATACTTTCGATTCGATCAATGGTTGCTAAAATTTTCACCGAAATAATCGACTCTCTTACGATCATTTTTTTTATTAATCTCTTTCAATCGAAAATAATCGTTCGAGTAAATGAAGTTATCGAAGTAATTACTACCTATATCGATTGTATTATTCTCGATTTCGTGTACTCTGCGAATCAGCACTGCCTAAAATACAAACCTGAAATATTCGTCGTTATTACGTATATAGTGAAATTTCTCTTTATGAAAGATATACATACGAATAAATAATAATAATACGTATAATTTACGATCGAAACGTGATTTAAACACCCTCATTCGACTTATTGTTGAAATTTTTCAATTCAATTGCAAGTTTTGCGAAACATTCGGGTAATTAATCGCCTCGAGTACCTCGCTTACACCCTTTTTAGTAATTTTCTTCGTCAACGAACCGTTTCAGCGAAAAAATTCGTAATTAAAATTTTCGCGGCGAAAATTTGCTATAATTTAGCTCCGCGAAGGTGGCTCAAATCGAGTCCATTATTTTCGAGATAATTGCAAAGTTTCCCAACGGTGAAGGGAGTGACGATTATTTCAAACATTCCAGCCCATATCTCGATCGATGCATCGCAGATTCGTACGAATTGGGCCATTTCGTCGAAAAAAATCATACCATCGAGTACCAAGTAGGTACTTACCTGAGGCTTCGAACAAAGAAATCTCATAAAGCTAAATGCAAGAATAATATGCTATTAAACGGTACGTGTCCGGAGCATCGATCGCCTTAGGCTGGTTTTACTCGTTCGATGAATTTACCTATAGAGTTTATTCTCGTGTGTTGTATGCTCACTCACTTGTACTGTATTATCCATTTGGCGTTTCAATTTCACATCGTGGTGAATTACCTATATACCTTTTCTATCATATACTGATCCGATGTAAAGACTCGAGGGAGTGATGTAGAGGTAACCTATAGCTTTTTATATCGTAAAATGTGTCAGCTCTGTGGTAATTGAGTATTTCTTTTTCTGTCTCGAAACCTCCTCATCAGTCCTCATGTTGATTCGTTTGCAAAATTTTTTTCAGTGTTCTTGAGACTCGTGTAACCTTGTCATTCGCTAAAGATGACAATTTGAATAGGTATTCTTCTGTACTCATTACGGAAAAAAATTTTTTTCCTCGCGAAATGAATCTCATTAACGAAGATAATCGAAGGTTGCTAAAAGAGTCGAATTTTTTAGACCCCGTTTACACGTTGCAAACATGTCTGTGCTTTCTGCATTTCTTGTTCTTCTTCCTCGTAATATAGGTACAGGTTTTGCTGTATTATTTTATTACGGTTGTCGTTGTTGTAATTTGTGTTAATTAAAATATCAGCCAGCTGATTGTTTTACTTTTTACTGACCATATCGAGAAGATGAAAACACACGGTTCGGTTCGGCTAAAATAGCGAGTTGAAAAAGTGGGTGGAGTGAGTACGTAGTGGAAAGGTCAACGCAGCGAGTAGCGAAATGATAAAAATGGAGAAACAACCTTGACATAGAATTATTGCGAGAAGGTTGCTTAATACTCTTTGGCTATGTACGTAGCACCGAAGACCCAACCGCATCGTAACACTATTAGTACTCCTCGTATTCGTGGTTGGGCAATATTTTATGGGAATTTCGTTCTCTGTTGTTATATTTTTTACGCCTGTTGTTATCGAAAATTGTGTATGTACTTGCTCGTCGTAGACCTGCCTAGCAACATATAGGTCGATTGGTGCCATCAAATTGATACCGAAAGCGTTCTTATGTCTTGTTAGATCTCGAAAACTTGAACTATATGGAAGTTTAGGTGTTTGAAGGGGATATTGAGCTTATCATGGGAACTGGGAGGAGCAAATGAATTCATTTTTGAATGAAAAATGATTTGACATTTTTTTCAGTGATTTTTTATGCTTTTTCGGATATTTTCAGACATGATTACTGCTGTTTTTTGGTACCTATACATACTTATATTACTCGTTTTTGATCATTTTCACTAATTTTAGGCAATTTTTATTCATTTTTTTTTTGGACATTTTCTGGTTTTTGATAATTTTTACTTATTTTTTTGGTAATTTTTATGCATTTTTGCACATTTTCTGGTTTTTGGTAATTTTGACTCAGTTTTTGTAATTCTCAATTTTCAAAAAAAAATGACTATCTTTAGTTTTTGGTTATTTAGAATGAGTCTTCGGTAGTTTTCTTAGATTCCAGGTGATTAATTTTTGGTAATTTTCACTCGTTTTTTGGTACTTTTATTCACTAAATTCCTTGAGTAATTTTTTTTCTAATTTTTGGAAAGTTTTACTCATTTGTGGCGAATCTTATTAGATTTTTTAATTATTTTCACTAATTATTGGTAATTTTTATTTATTACTTATATGAACGTTTTCTGGTTTTTGATAATTTTTACTTGATTTTTTAAATAATTTTCAATAATTTCTGGTAATTTTTGTGCAATTTTTTTGACATTCTCTCTGGTTTTTGATCATTTTTACTTGATTTTAGTCATCTTTAATTTTCAAAAAAAATAATTGTCATTAGTGTTCTTGATTATTTACAATGAGTTTTCTTAAATTTCAGGTAATTAATTTTTGATAATTTTTACTTGATTTTTTAGTAATTTTCAATAATTTCTGGTAATTTTTGTGCAATTTTTTTGACATTTTCTGGTTTTTGACCATTTTTACTTGATTTTAATCATCTTTAATTTTCAAAAAAATGATTGTCATTAGTTTTTGGTTATTCTTTGATTTTAGGTTCCTAATTAATTTTTGGTAATTTTCAATCGTCTTTTGGTCCTTTTTTTACCTAATTTCTTCATCTAGTAATTTTTTTCCCCCAATTTTTAGGAAGTTTTACTCGTTTGTTACGAATTTAATTTTATGCTTGGTTTTTTGAGAATTTTCACTGATTTTTCATTTTTGGCAATTTTTATTCATTTTTGTAAACATTTTCTGGTTTTTGACTATTTTTGTTCACTTTTTTTTGTACATTTTCTGGTTTTTGGTCATTTTTAATCGTTTTTTAAAAAGAATTTTCACTAATTTTTGGTCATTTTTATTAATTTTTTTCAACAATTTTCTGGTTTTTGATCATTTATACTGATTTTGACAATTTTTGTTCATTTTTTTGTACCTACATTTTCTGGTTTTTGGCACTGTTGAATCGTTTTTTGCTAATTTTCACTAATTTCAGGTCAATTTTATTCACTTTTTTGCACATTTTCTGGGTTTTAGTAATTTATACTGATTTTTGTTTTTTTTAATTCATTTTTTCGTACATTTTTCGGGTTTTTGAAATTTTTTATTCGTTTTTTGGTAATTTTTGGTGATTTTTATTCATTTTTTTTTTACATTTTCTGGTTTTTGGCCATTTTATTCTCGGATTTAGTGATTTTTACTTTTCATAAAAATAATTGTCATCAGTTTTCGATTGTTGAACAATGAGTTCATCATTTTTTGTGATTTACAATAAATTTTCAGTAATTATCTTCATTTCTGGTCATTTTCACTGAATTCTGGTAATTTTTATTCTCATTTTTCTGGCCATTTTCTGGTTTAGGGTCAGTTTCTATTTTTTATTTTTTTGTAATTTACAATGAGTTTTTGGTATTTTTTTAAAATTTTTGGTCATTTGCTTTGTTTTTGATTACTTTTGCTTGCTTTTATTATTATTATTTTTGTGGTAATCGTTGCTGATTTTTGGTAGACTTGTGTCTGATTTTTTGTTAATTTTCACTTTTTTTTTAGTGATTTTTTAAATTTTTTGTGATTTTTTGAATTTTTTAGTGATTTTTAGTGATTTTTGGCAGCATTCATTAGCATTTATAATTTTTGTAATTTGCCACGAGTTTTCAGTAATTTTTACTAATTTTTAATAATTTACAATTTGCACTAGTTTTTGTTTATTTTGGGGGGGGGGGGGGGGGGGTTACACTTTTACATAATTTGATAGGTAAGTACTCAAAACTCGAAAAAAATATAAATGATGTAAAACTTAAACCAATTTCAGCGTTTCTAATTTACTCAGGCTTTAAAATCTTTTCAACTCATTTTTTTTCAAGTATCAATTTTTATGTCTATGGGATCCAAATGAAGAAAAAATAAAACCATAAACCAGTTCCTCAAATTATCAACAAATAATCCAAACATTTTCGAAATTTTCTCGGTATTTTTTCGCTGTTTACGATTTTTTCATCTCTTGCATTTTTTTAATTCTTTTTTTATTTCAATTTCGCAGAAAAAGTTGTTTTTCACATATTTTTACCCTAAAAAACTGCCGAACTTTTTCTACCTCTCTTTTCTGTTCTGTTCTCAAAACACCTCCTTGGCAAAAATTCAAATCCTCCACTCGATGAATACTCACCAATTCCTCCCCTCCTCCCCAAGTGAAATTAGGAAATTGATTTCGAGTAAACAAATCGCTATTTCTTTCAATCGGCGTAAAAATTTCCAGTTCCGCCCACTCGGTGGAATTAATAATGTTTCAAGTTTAATAAAACTGCTCTTGAAAAACCCCGTCAAAACTGTAGGAAAGGAAATCGTTCTTTTCGCAGGAGAGGAAAAAAGAACTACGTAAAAGCCTATAGCACATCGATACAACACCAACACTCTATTTCACCCTGCTGCTGCAAATTCCAGCTCTTCAACGCCCACATCTGGAAGACGAAGCCGGCTTCGGCATCGAAAAAAAACAATCCACGCCGGTATACGAGTAAATTTGATAATGCGAATGGCAACAATGACGTCATACGCCTTACGCCTCCGCTCGAGCCTCTCTGCGTTCGCTGACAAGACAGTTGGTCGCTGCTGCGGAACGGCGGTGGTGTGGTTAGCGGTAAATTTCTCATTATCGACCGGCCACAGAACAGAGAGAGAGAGAGAGCCATAAAGCGCAAACCGATTCGATATGATTTTAAACACGCAACCATCAGGTATCAACCAAGCTCAAGAACACAGCACACGAGCACCACCCAACCAACACCCTTTCGCCCGAGTTAACAAAAACTAATCAATTAATCAAGAGAATTTTTCAAAAATTCATATCTGTAACTCGTTAGGTACCTTTAGTGATAGTGTACAATGTACATTTCGAAAATCTGACTCGAGTAGTTAACCTTGCTCGCTCATTTTTCTATGTCAAGGTCGATGTGTTTTTTTTTCGCGCTTGCAACTCTACAACAGCTCAGATCGCGAAGTTGTGTGCTTCCTGGAACGTATACATTTGTATAAGATCAACAAATTCCAAGGACATCGTGCAATAAATTGTTGCTTTGAAAAATGGACTGGACTCTTCGTTTGGACAAGTCGAGCGAAAAAAAATTGGCGAATGTGATTTTCCGCAATTCGAATGATATGGCGTTTATGTCAAACGAGCAATTATTCTTTATGGAACAGAATACCATATGAGTGTGTGTTTAAGACACCTTATGTGCTTAGATTTAGGTTGCAAAGCCAATGGAAGATGCGAGAAAATCACAGGAAATTCCCTGATACCAGAGAAATTAATCGAAAAACCAGCTTAGATCACAAAACATCAGGAAAACCAGCAAAAATCAGTGAAAATGACTGGAAACTCGTGGCAAAGCTAATAAATGTTACTAGAGATCTGTATAAATCACATGACAAAATCATGTAAAAATCATAAAAAATTTGAAAAAGTTCCTAAAAAAAAAAACAAGTAAAAATTACTGAAAACCAGAAAAGCCTACCAAAAGTCAGCAACGATTAACATTGAAAAAAAAGTGAAAGTAATCAAAAACAAGAGTAAATGACTAGAAATCAAAAAAATTACAAAAAAAAAAAGATACTTTATTCAACAAATTACCAAAAACCCTATTAAAACTTACCAGAAATCAGTAAAACATACTGAAAATGTATTGTAAGTAACAAAGCATTAATAAAAATTACCAAAAACTACCAAAAATTACAAAAACTGATAAGAATCATTTTTTAAAAAAGTAAAAATCACTAAAACCAAGTAAAAATTACAAAAAATTAGAAAATGTAGAAAAAAATGGTAAAAATCAGTGAAAATTTTCAAAAAACTGATTGAAAAATAGCAAAAACCAAAAAACGTACCAAAAAATAGAAAAAAGGCCAAAAACCTGTGAAAATTACAAAAAACCAGAAAACGTTCAGAATAAAAAAAATAAAATGGCCAAAAATCAGTGAAAATTTCCAAAAAACTGATTTAAAAAAATTAGTGAAATTACCGAAAACTCGATTAAAAATTAGCAAAAACTAGAAAACGTATAAAAAAATGAATAAAATTGACCAAAAAACCGATTAAAAAATATCAAAAATCAGAAAATTTAGGGAAAAAATAAAAAAAAATGGCCAAAAATCAGTGAAAATTACCATAAAACTGATTGAAAATTCCCATAAACCAAAAAACGTAAAATTAAATGAACAAAATCAGTGAAAAATAAAAAAAAAATTACCCAAAAACCAGAAAAAAACGAAAAAAAGTGGCCAAAAATCAGTAAAAATTTCCAAAAAACTGATTCAAAAAAAAATCAGTGAAAATTATCAAAAAACTGATGAAAATCAGCAAAAACCATGTAACGTACAGACAAAATGAAAAAATAAATGGCCAATAATCAGTAAAAATTACCAAAAAACCAGAAAACGTGCAGAATAAAAGAAATAAAATGGCCAAAAATCAGTGAAAATGTCCAAAAAACTGATTTTAAAAAAAATCAGTGAAATTACCGAAAAGCTGATTAAAAATTAGCAAAAATCAGAAAACGTACAAAAAAAATTAGTAAAAATGGCCAAAAAACCGAATAAACATTACCGAAAATCAGAAAATAAATGGCCAAAAGTCAGTGAAAATTCCCATAAAACTGAATGAAAATTCCCATAAACCAAAAAATGTACCAAAAAAGGCCAAAAATCAGGAAAAAATGAAAAAAAATTACCCAAAAACTAGTGAAAATTTCAAAAAAACAAATTTAAAAAAATCAGTGAAAATTATCAAAAAACAGATAGAAATTAGCAAAAAACCATAGAACGTACAGACAAAATGAAAAAATAAATGGCTAAAAATCAGTGAAAATTTTCAAAAAAATGACTAAAAGTTGACAAAAACTAAAAAACGTTCCAAAAAATGACAAAAAATGGCCAAAAATCAATGAAAATTTCCAAAAACCCGATTAAAAATTGGCAAAAACCAGAAAACCTACAGAAAAAATGAAAAAAAATGGCCAAAAATCGATGAAAATTTCCTAAAAACCGATTAAAAACTAGCAAAAACCAGAGAACGTAAAAAAATGATTGAAAAAAATTTCCAAAAATCAGTAAAAATGATCAAAAAACCAGAAAATGTACCAAAAAAAAAATGAAAATTGCCAAAAATCAGTTGAAATTACCAAAAAATTGAATACAAAAATGTCCAAAAACCAGAAAATGCACAAGAAATTGATAAAAGTTACATTTTTTTCAATTTTACATTTTCAGTGATGTGTATCTTTTTTTTCAATTTTTCTACAATTTTGAATCATGTTGAGATATTTCATTGTAATTTTTTCGGTGGAGTTTTATTGAACTTTCAGTAGTTTTCACTCTTTTTTTCTTACTTTTTTCATTTTTTCGTGTGATTTTTTTGTTTTTTCCCAGTTTTTCTGTAGGTACTTTCTACCTGTTTTTCAAGGTTATTCCTAATTTTAATGCTATTTTATCGAATTTTATGTTATTTTCAGTGAATTTTTGCACTATTTTGTGAATTTTTTTTTGACATTTTGGAACAGTTTCACGATGGTTTTCATAATTTTGATAATATCTCCTGAATTTTGAGTTTTTTTATCCATAAAATTTTAATTTTCGTGTATGTATATTTTTTAACAATTTTTTTTGTCATTTTTAGTGTTTGTATGTGCTCTTCAACATTATTGATGGTCCTATTTGAAATATTTCTGGATTTGATTTTGAAAACGTTGACTGAAATTTTTCAAAAAATATTGAAAGAAGGAAACATTAAGTGGGGGGGGGGGGGGGTGGGAAGAGGTCAGTGATTGATTAATAACTCAACTTCGGTACGAAAATTCTGATTTTTCAAGACCAATTTTTGTAATTCTTTCTTAAGGTGTTGTATTTCAAGCTACGAATGTAATCTGCAATCTTCTCGATTCCTGTTCTTCCGAATAAAAATGGTTCTCAACAATTCGCGGAAATCCTTCGACCTCCACTACGTCGACCATCTCAGCGGGAAATTCCTGTCCGAATAGTTTTCAATTAATTAACGCTTGTTTTCCACTCTTTTTCAATTCCGAATCGAGCCATTCAACTGGACTGGAGGTAAACACGAAAGCAGAATTAGAATCGTACATAACACGAAACTAACAAATACCCGTTGGTCGTCATGATTCTTCGAAGAAAGGACATGACAACACGAGTCACAACAGCAGCGTCCGCGCCGGTAGGAGTGCGTAGGAAGTTATCAAGGCATCGCAGTACACATGTGACGTAATTCACCGCTTACAAAGTGAACGGAATCCCCCGCGCCTTTTGCGTAAATAATCGTTTGGAATGCGAGGAGGCGAGCAGCGAAAAGTTTTGGTCATTGGCGTGCGTATCATCTTCTCCATGGTGTACTGTACAATAATCGAATGGAAGGCTCGATGAAGCCGGCTTATGTATGAGCAGCTTTCTAGCATTGACCGCGATTAAATTCCGCCAAAGTATACTCGAGTTGGCATTCTGTGAGGCTGGTACGTGCGCTGTACCTGTAGATACGCGGGTATAATACGGTAATAATGATGATGTATTGGAGGAAATATCTATCTAGATAGGTAGTGTGTAGTTTACCTACCTACCTGTACCTATACGTGTAGGTACAGGTGCTGTTGTCGCTTTCACCTACCAGGAAGCGTTGCTGAGAGCACGCGGTTTCACAAATTGCAGGCCTACCGGTATATGCGAGTATATGAATGCTGTTTGGAAGCACTCTAATAATTTCACTTTCACGACCGGTGCGGTGAAAAGAATTGGCTGATGGTTTCCACAATGGAATGTCCAAATTAGAATCGTACCTGTTGGTTACCTGTACTCGTATTGTGTGTACTGCAATGTACCGTACCTGTCTTCTGAAAACTTATTCGTATACCTACACGATGCCACATTTTTCAAACCTTGAAGTTGATTTATATGTATCAATATTGAATCACTATACTCGCCAGCTGATTGCGATTTGTCAACGCATTCTCAGCATTGCGGATAATGACGTCATATTGTACGTAATACACATGGAGACATACCCTCTCTGTGCCTGTGCGTTCACTGATAAAGCTTTGTTTTATAGAATCTGCTTATGTAGCAGCGATGAGTTAGAGTCTACTCAATCGTGACGTCAACTAATTTCGTTTTGTGATAAGCAGCCGGTAATATGTATTAATCATCGAAATATTTTCACCGTGTTACTCATGATAGAACTTGTTAGCCGAAGTTCATTCAGCATAATACGAGTACATACTTGTGAACTTGGGGAATCATAGTCTGTTTCGGTTAATTGGTCCAATGCAGAGATAAACTGATAAGGGGTCGGAGGGATTTCTGTGAAGTGGTACATTGATAACTTGAATGAGTCAGAGAACTACGAGCGTGGTACATTTGACTGGATTTTATATTTTGCTGAGTGTTTCATGATGAAAATTATTGATTGATTATTTTCCAGTGGTGAATTTTTCCTAGGTTGGTAAATGATCTTTTTTCGAAGGGATTTCCAATTGATTAGGTTTGCTGATTTGTTTTCATCCATCTGAGATGACAGTTTATTTATTGTATCGAATGTTTTCTCAATTTTTATTTTCTCTATACGCAATTTTGAAAAAATGAATTCTCATGTGATGAAAATTGGCTCAAAGTGCCAAATTTTTCATTATCATTGTTCTAAAAATTCTCGATAGCAATCATTTTCAATTCTAGACACCCTGATTATCTTAAAACTAGCTGCCTGACTTGCATATCCATTGACGACCCCCCCCCCCCCTTATCTAGCCCCGATGCATTTTTGCAAAGAATATGAAGGAAATATTACAAGAATGCCGAATTGAAAAAAAAAATACCCCGTCATTCGAGCATCGAATCGTAGTGAATTTTTTGATAGATTCAATGGCGCGTAAAATATGAATTAGGGCCCTGATTTGAATATCATGTTCATTTATGTACTATCGGTATTTTTCTGGGTAATAGCTCATTTTTATGGAGAAAAAATGACGAGAAATTACGTGAAATTATTCAGCGAAAAATTCCTCGAATTTGCGATCGGTTTCTGTGGAATTGAATAAGGAACGGTGGTTCTCAAAATAATAGCGAAGTATTTTGAGAACCCTTGTAATTTGTCGGAATGATTCGAGAGCTGGGTTTTTTCATAGTAATTTGTGGTAGATGAAGCGTACAAATTAAACGAGGAGGTTATGCTTACTACCTTACTTGGCTTACTTTTAACCTGATTTTTGCTCGTGTGTCCTGATATCCGGGTTTTTCGCCTGAATTTCCTTAATAAGTGATGCTTTTTTGGGTAAATTGCGGAAAAAGTCGCGTTTTTTGCCGAAATTGTCAAAAAAGTCCATGTTTTTTGCCTAAGTTTGAAGAAGTCTCGTTTGCTAATATTGTTAAAAAAGTTTCTATTTTTTCTCAAAATTGTCTAAGATTCCTGTTCGCGCCAAAAGTCTACAAAAAGTTCTGTTTTTTGCCAAAATTGACAATAAAGTTCGGTTTTTACTTAAATTGATGAAAAAATGAATTTTTTTCCAACATTTTCAAAAAAATCTAATTTTGTTAAAAATGGTCAAGAAAAGCTCAGTTTTTTGTCAACAATTTTTGTAAAGTCCATTTTTTTGTCAAAATTTTAAAGAAAGTCTTATTTTTTCTCAAAATTGGCTAAGGTTTCTGTTCGTACCAAAAATGTCCAAAAAGTTCTTCTTTTTGCCAGGATTGTTTATAAATTTCGGTTTTTACATAAATTGATGAAAAAGTGAAGTTTTTTTTCAAAATTTTCAAAAAAGTCTAATTTCTTTCAAAATGGTCAAAAAAGCTCGTTTTTTGACAAAAATCTTTAAAAAGTCTATTTTTTGCCACAATTGTCAAAAAAGTCCATTTTTGCCAAAATTATCAAAATTAGTCAAGCTTTTTATCAAAATTGTAAAAAATGTTTTCTTTTGCCAGAATTGTCAAAAGTTTCAGCTTTGACAAAAAATATCAAAAAAAAATCTGTTTTTTTGGTCAAAAGGATCCATGACGTCTGTTTTTTCCAAAATTGTCGAAGAAGTCCTTTTTTTGTCAAAATTCCTGTTTTTTGCCATCATGGTCAAAAACAGTCTCAACTCTCAACTTACTACTTTTTGTCAAAATTTTTCAAAAAAGTTCATTTTTTGCCGAAATTCTCAAAAAAGTCCATTTTTTACCAATATTATCCAAAGAGCCCATTTTTTGCCAAAAATATCAAAAAGTCAATTTTTTGTCAAAATTATCAAAAAAGTCCATTTTTTCCAAAATTGTCAAAAAAGTCCATTTTTTGCCAAAATTATTAAAAAAGTCCATTTTTCCAAAATTACCTAAAAAGTCCATTTTTTGCCAAAATTATTTTTAAAAAGTCCATTTTTTGTCAAAATTATTAAAAAAGTCCATTTTTGTCAAAAATTTTCAAAAGGTCTTTTTTTGCCAAAATTATCAAAAAAAAGTCCATTTTTGTCAAAAATTTTCAAAAAAGTCTTTTTTTTGCAATAATTATTAAAGAAGTTCATTTTTTGCTAAAATTATCAAAAAAGTCCATTTTTTTGTCAAAATTGACACAAAAGTCCTGTCTTTTGTCAAAAATTGTCAAAAAGTTTTCATTTTGTCAGAATTTCCAAAACGTCTCTCTTTTTGCCTAAGATGCTGATAAAGCTGTGTTTTTTCTATTTTTGTTGTCAAACTTTGTTATTTCAATTTTTTTTCCAATTTTTTGTATGCAGTTTTTTTTGAGAGTGGATTACCCCTCCCCTTCCCCCTCCCTCTATCGAAACTTTTGAAGTCCTGCTTCGGGACGTTGTCCTATTTGTTAGACACCTTATAGGATGATTGTGGCTTTTAAGATCTTGAAGTCAGTTTTATTATTTTGAAAGTCAACCTTGTTGTTTCAGAATTGGAATGTATATTTTTTTGAAAAAATTGATCTTGCTTTGAAATTATTAATCCAAAAGTTCTTATGCAATCCTTTGGAAAAAATTCTATCAATTATATTTCCAAAAAAACTTCAAAATTCCATCAACTTGTGCTTTAAATGTTTGTAATTTGAGAGGGTGTTTTCCAAAATGCAGTATCAACCAAAAAATGGCGAAAAAAAGATACATTTTGGTCAATGAAATCGAACCTACACCGGTATATTCTACGTTGCAAAATTTTCAGAGGCCATTCCAAACCAGTGTTTCCAACCACAGTAGTCAAAATTTGCCCAAAAATTCCAATATCGTTAATGAAATCGAGAAGGAAGAAAAAAAACAATAAACTTGTACCATTCATAACTCGTCTAAATTATCCACTTGCACTTGACGTTGGAAAGGAATTCACATGCGAGTAACTACAACTAGGTATTCGAAAATCGTAATGTCGAAAGTCATTTTTTATTACCGAATTTTCGCGGTTTACACCGAAACGGCGCATTATCGCCGCAAATTCGCGCAATAACCGCGAAACATATAGGAAAAAATTTACCGTCGTAAATACGCCATTAATTTTTTTTTAAAACGCGACCTTCAATCGACTACATACGTATATTATAACTTACATGTGACTATGAGATGTTCGCAAAAAAAAAAATTCTACGTAATGAAATTGAAATGAGAAATTTTGCGAACATTCTGATCTTTTTTTTGTATGGGGTAAAATTTTTCATTAAAAGATGTCTCTGGAATGATTATCTGTGAGCTGTGTGTGGATGTGAAGAAGAGAGAATGAGAATGATATTGGTAAATTTGAAATTCTACGCGTTAAATTAAACGATAGATGTGCCATGGTGAATACGATGGCGTCGAGAGAACTGGGCTAATTGTAATAATGTGCCAGACTATGCGTCTCGTCAGTCGTCTTTGGTCTAACTTATTTTACGTTATAGCATGATGAATATAAAATTGATGATCGAATCATAGAGAACGTTGAAAGGACTCGACCATGTATACGAATGTGTGTTAGAAGTGTATAAGCTATATACTCTTACTCGTATAGCTGTACTTTTAATACACGAAATATGTATTTCACAATAATTACTCGATAGTGTAGCACTATACACATACATAAATGACAATCGAGCATATTTCAAATGGTTGTATGGAGAAAAGAACTATGGTAGCTGCCAAGCGTTGTCGTCGTCGTCATCATTATTGGATATAAAGCGAATCGAATCCACAATCTATGACAGCTCCTCGATGAGGAGCGAATTACAGAGTAAAAATACTCGTCGACGTCGCCTCGCCTCACCTCCCTTTACGTCTCCATCTATACATATCTTATAGATAGTTATGCACACGAAGAATGGGAAAGCATCGCGATCATTCGCGATCAACTCACAGAACAGAAGGGCGGAGGCCAGAGAGAAAACAAGAGTGTATTTCGCGCGTTTACATTTCATTTCGATTACTTAACACCATCCTCGACCTAATAAACGCTAAAAGGGGGTCACGTTTTGCGGTCATAATTTGAAATACGTTTGTAATTCGCTGTTCTCTGTTCGCTGTTCGGTTGTAGGCAAATATATCATGTACATATACTCGACGAATATATGTGATAAAAAGTATGAAAATTGACATGTAAAGGATGATGATGGCGTATGGATACGAGGAGAGGGGGCGAGAGATCGTGGTGCCCGCGTATTACAATGTTAGTACACTGGTAATCCACTTTTCAGATGTGTAAAGATTACACTGGCGTATTTTGTTGTTTGACTTTGTATGTATGAGATGATCATTGGTACGAGCACTTTCCACAACCGACCAAATATCAGCAACATTGTCTAGCAGTAGATCTTGAAGAAAATTTCTTCAAGTGTGCGTGTCCGAGTGCAAATGCACGATTCGAATTAGCCGAATAAACGAACCGCGAAGTATAGGGTAGTAGTGCGTATACACACGAGTTGTGTACCTACCTATACTCGTAGGATACACAGTAGAAAGTTGAGAATGTATACATATGTACTTATTTATTAAGAAGGTTGTAATTAAATGGTAAACCAGAGTTGATATAATGCCTGCCTTATAGCATGTAGCTATAATATCTACAATATAATTTATACGTCATACGCGAATTACGCCGCGTACCATACTCCAAGACAACTGTATGTACCAGGGTGTACCGTATACCTTTACCTATATATCTTGCATTATGCTGTATGGTACCGGTATTTCTTTCCATCCTTCTGTTAGCTTATTAGTATTCACTTGTAGTCAAACTAATGGCTGTTGAATTGGCGATTAGTTAACACGGTTTTATCGCAACTGTCCAAACTAATCGTGTTGGTCTTCTATTTTGATTTGCAGATCTCGTAAAAGAAGGACTAGTAGCTCAAACGATGATTTTAATAAAGATGAAATGAACGAATGCACTGCTGCCTTGGTTCTAATGAGTCTATCTTGCAGTCCGAACTCGTCTCTTAATGGTGAGTACTGTTTGTTTATTAGTTTATTATTGATGGAGTAGAGGTTATAAAGTGAGTAGGATCAGAGCCAAGAGTGCTAATGCAGGTTGTAGGGATGGATGGGTCCGATGATGTGTGAAAATTGACCGGCGATTTGTGAATTTGCCTGCAGGCTATTAAGATTTTATCAATGAATTACTTATAGTGGGTCAAAGTCTGGTCAGTTTTATTTGCTGAAATACTGAAATAATTTTGACTCCAGCTCTAACAAAATTGACTGAAAGTGAATTCTTGAGACAAACAAGAACAAGAGAAGGACAAAAGATATTCATTTCAGATCAGCAAAATAATTACTCCATTGAAAAGTGGTGAAATCTGATCAGATCTGAATAGATTAATCCGCATCTGGGCAGATCTAATTGGATGTAGGGAGTGTTCACGTCTGATCTGGTCTGATCAGATCTGTTCTGTTTTCAATCAGGGCTTCAGGTCTGAGCAGATTTGATCCAATCGGATTGGATGCATGAAATGCCTGTGAATATGATCTAATTGATCAGATCTGATCATTTTCATCTGGACTGAGCCTCAGAAAACCTGTTCAGGCATCCCATGACAGAAGTCCTTCAGTATTCAAAACAGAATCATGGTTCATATCACCTAGATTGATGGATCAGAATCCACTTCCGTTTGCTGTGATCTAAAATCTTCGGCAAATTCTGATTTTTCTGCAGCAACTGATCAAAATTCAAAGTTCCTGCATAATCCAAAAAGTATTGGTTTTTTTCTAGCTTAGAAATGTCCCAAAATTCTTGGTGATTTTTTTTTTTGTCTCACTTTCTGACCACTTTTTTTTGAAAGATCGTCATTTTTTGCCAATAATTGCCAAAAAGTCCCGTTTTTCACAATAATTATCATCAGTCTTGCTTTTTGCTGAAAATTGTCAAAAATCTCGCTTTGTCCAAAATTGACATGATATCTTAAAATTGTCAAAAATTGTCGTTGGAAAAAATTCCAAAAAGTCTTGCCTCATGCCAAAAATGTTGACTTTTTAGCAATTAAAAATCCCATTTTTTTTTTTAATCTAAAGGCTGCAAAAAAAATTGAAAAATATAATTTTTGACCAATTTAAAAAGTCTTGCATTTTGAAAAAAATTCTTATAAAATATAATTTTTTGCTAATAATTCTCAAAAATTGCTGCTTCTTGTGCCATCATCTTTTTTGCATAAAAATTCCCAAGATGTCTCACTATCCTCCAAAAATTGTCCAAAAGTCTCACTTCTTTCCAGAAATTGGCAAAAAAAAGCCCTTCCTTCTGTTAAAATAAAATTGTCAATGTCTGGTTTTTTTGCCAGAAATTTAATTATTTTTGTTAGAAATTGCAAGAATGCTCACTTTGTTGCTAAAAGTTGCCAAAAAGGTGCTTCTTTAGCTGAAAAGTTTCATACAGAGTGTCCCAAAGAAATGGGCATAAAGAAAGAAAAAATTCCCAGTTCAGAAAAATGAATAATGAATGAATAAAACTGCATAAAAAAATGAGTGAACTACTAAAAAGTGAACTTTTCTCCATACTTCTTTTTTTCTCATCATGTCCATTTTTTTCTGGACACCCTGTAGTAGTTCATTTTTAAAGAAATTTTTTGGTTAGGTACTTTTTTGAGCATTTTTGGTAACCAACATTACTTTTTTTTTTTTTTTGGAAAAGTTGAATACAAACCCGCCTTGGGTTCACAAAAAGAAAAATAGGTTTGATTTCAGTTCATTGGATCAGATTTGTCGACTTCCATGTTTTTATAATGTTTGTCTTGTTTGTAAAAAAAAACATTCTGCGACAACCTTGAAACCCTGAAACTGAGATAATTTGAACTGATTTTGGTTCTGGTGTCTGGTTTTGAGTTAAGTAATATTGGATTAGGTTTTTATTATTCAGTTTGAGGTTTGCCAAATCATAAAAGCTTCAGTTTAGATTAATTTTTAGTTGTAATTGGAATCGGGTTTTGAGTGGTTTTGGTTTCGGGACTTTCGGGTTTATAGCCCCAAGATTTGAACCAATACTCACCACTATCTTGAACTCCATTATTCAAAACTACATCAAAGTTGTCATCTTTTTGTGGCACTCTCACTGAAATGACAGCACTGCAGTAGCTGGTAGACAACATTGGAACAACAAAACCCGGGTTTTAATTGCAGCATTGATACTTTACAACGCTGATGTCGCTGGTTCTGTGGAAATTTGGGTTCATTTACTGCAATGTGAAGTGTCTTTTGTATCTTTTTGTGGCACTGCTACTCAAATTACAGCGCTGCAGTAGCTGGTAGACAACTGTGGAACTACAAAACCCGAGTTTTTATTGCAGCGTTGATCATTTTTTAACATTGATGCTGCAGTCTGAAGCGTCTTTTGTATCTTTTTGTGGCACTGTCATTCAAATTACAGCGCTGCAGTAGCTGGTAGACAACTGTGGAACTACAAAACCCGGGTTTTTATTGCAGTGTTGATCATTTTTTAACATTGATGCTGCAGTCTGAAGCGTCTTTTGTATATTTTTGTGGCACTTCTACTCAAATCACAGCGCTGCAGTTGCTGGTAGACAACTGTGGAACTACAAAACCGGTTTTTCATTGCAGCGTTGATCATTTTTAACACTGATGTTGCAGTGTGAAGTGTCTTTTTGTGGCACTGTCACCCAAATTACATGCTGCAGTAGCTGGTAGACAACTGTGGAGCTACAAAACTGAGTTTTCATTGCAGCATTAATACTTTTTAACATTGGTTCTGTAGAAATTCGGATTTGATCTGCTGCAGAACCCAATCTCCATTTGAAAGTTTGTATAGTCTGAGTTGTATGTACTTCGTCAAGCTGCATGAATATCTATTTCCCCAACTTCGCCATTTCTCTCGCACCTGAACAGGTGTCATCATTAACAAAGACCAATAATCACTACACAAAACTCGAATACAACGTTTAATAATCCTATACTTACCTACCTATACATCTATAAGTAGATATTATTCCTCATTCAACAGGTTTCGTAAAACTTATTACAGTACTAATTTTAACCATAAAGAGTTAATAAATTGCGTTCTCTTCGATACGTTCAAAAATCGGATTATCTCGCCTTTGTTGTTCGATGAGCTTAGGTCTTGTTTACGTTATTCATTTTTAATAAACACTCGCGCGATGGTAAATGACTGGATTATGGGTTCATTAGTTCCGACATAATGACCATTGTATGGTTATTACTGTTATTACCATCTCGAGCTAATACGTCTGTTTATCGTGAAATAAAGAAATATTTTTCGTATTAGAACACGTAGCGACGTGAGTAATCGGCTTAAATGGCACGATGGCGATAGGTTGACGTTTCGTGCACGCGTTGATGATATTTTTTTTTTGCTTTGCTTGTCTTAAAACTGTTTTAAAAGAGTTGAACTAAACAAAGAGAAGCCTTATACTCGTACTAGATGATGATGGGTTGGATTGGTTTGGTTGATCGATGCTTTGTAATGGTAATGAGTTTATATGAAATGGAAAGCAGAGATGTGAGGAGAAGGATTCGAGTGTGTGAGTGAATGTGTTGAAAGAGGTTACCCTTTGGAATGTATGGTTTGTTTTGTCGAGTTTGGATTATGGAATTGACTCCGTTGTTAGAAATATTTTCTTGGAGTTTTGGAATTTTTTCATTAAAGGCTTTTTTTGATTGATTTTCCTGGAGAAAATTGAAAAATCGCCGGTGGCTCCAGAATGGCCCAAATTTAGCTGTTATTTATGTATGAAAATTGATTTGAAGATATTTCTTGGATAATTTTAAAAATTGCCTTTCAAACATTTTTTTTTAATTTTTTATATTTTCAAAAATTTGTCAAAAATTCAAAAATCAACTTAAGCACCTGAAATTGAATTTTGATCACGATTTTCAAATTATTTGAACCAGCTGAACTGGAATATGAAGTTGATTTCTTGAAAATCGATGATTTTCTCTCGACTTATCGAACTTGAAACCCAAGTTCAATGCTCTTTCTTCTAGAAGTCATTACTTCATTAGATCCCAAATTTCAAGAGCTTTTCAATGATATATGAACTAGCTAAATTTTAATCAACCCTGTACTCAAATTTGAGTATTTTTCTCTGGAAAACTTTGAGCTCAGAAATTAATGATTTTTCTTCCAAATAATGGGAAACATTTTTGATCTCTGACTCTAATTTGAG
Organism: Planococcus citri; assembly: GCF_950023065.1. Lineage (NCBI taxonomy): Eukaryota > Metazoa > Arthropoda > Insecta > Hemiptera > Pseudococcidae > Planococcus > Planococcus citri. The sequence continues at coordinate 13,590,331 of NC_088681.1, forward strand.
GAATATTTTCCTTCCTGAAGGGGATTTCGCAGTACTGACGTCCTTCTGGCACACGTCTCTCTTCCTGTTCACACGTGCTCAACTTTTTATCGTTTTCCTCCCAATTTTCAATGCAAAAAGGAAGTACATTGTACCATACGCTACTCACCCCACCCCATTCGCAACTCCCCACTCAAAAAGTAGTTTTAAAAATGGCACCAGTACATGATTTTTCGGCGTTGCGCTTTTTTTGGTCAATTTACCTGCTCGACCACTCGTGTTATTAGTCATAATATGATTTTTATCGGCGCGAATACTGGATTTTTAAGCATTGTTTACATTTTATAACGGTATATACGAAAAGTACATTGACATCTTTAACGCGAATTCCGGTTAAGTGTAGTCGATTTGAACCGCGTGCTCCGCACCACCTTGCCAACCGATTTACGTAGCCGCGGCAATAATAATGGCGATAGAGAAACTGGTTAGCTCGATTTTATTTTATTCCTTTTTTTTTTTTTTTTTTTTTTTTCATTTTCCAAGTGCGAAGTGGTTTCGATATTTGTATAGGTAGGTTCGTACGTATAAAGAGTCGAACACAGGGAATATAGAAAACGATGCCGGAAGTACCACACGGTGGATACACTTAGGTAATTATAGGCTTGCAGTATATACTAAATCGACGCGCATACACAAAGTAAAATGAAAAAAAAAACAGCAATAAAAAGGTAGGTACCTCTACCTACAACGTTGTTGTCGATGATGAAGCAGGGTTGAAAGTGTATCGTGCGAACTTGGTGGTTTCGTGTTTGCTATACCTATAGTATGTTGTATAAGGTACCTCTATGTATATGCGTGCGTGTGAGGTTCGGTGTTGATGACCTCTACGATGAGGGGCTCGACCTACGCGTTTCCGCGAATTAGCCTGGTATTGTTGATTGGAGTTGGTGACGATTTGACGAGTGCTCTGCCTCCGGCAGTGTCGCACAAGTCAAACGACAGTGTCACAGGATAAGGGATGAGGAAATCCTGGACTGCGAGAAGGAAGGGATGAATCATCGAGAGATCTCCTGCCGAGTCTGAGGAGTAAATTGGTTGCATGCTGATTCAACAAAGTAGAAGAGTGTACAAGAAATTGGTATCTGGATTGCGTAAAATACCTGTCTTGGCGATTAGATATTCATATAGAGATAGATTTTGAGCAAACATTGGAGCTAAGGGATAAATAGTGGAATAAGTTGGGAAAAAAGTAGCTACACAGTCGTCATTAGAAGAAGGCGATCATTGGTTGCTCGCGGAAACCGGTTTCAACATGATCACAAACACCTTAGCAGAAGAAAATTTGTTATTTTAATATTACCAGATAGAAAGTTGTCGGGTGCTGGGCGATCATCATCGTTAGTGCACATGTGAAATAATAGTAATAATAATAATACGCGTATGTATGTATTCGTCCAGCTATGTAAATGCTGTTTAACTCTAAGACGATCCAACAACGTTATGCAGCACAGATATAATACATGAACATGAGCAAAGAAGGCTATAATAAGTACCACAGAGAGAGAGAGAGAGAGAGAGAGGGAGAGGAGAAACAGAGAATGAGATGTAAATATTTTTTTCAAGTGTTTTCTCGATTTATTGAAATTACTCAGCTCGTACACGCGGATACGCTAAAGGCGGTATTTCGAACGACGAGGGAGAAAAATTCATACTCGAGAGAAGAAACGTTGAAGAAGATGCGAGAGAAGAACCTTGTTGCATCGTCGTTGGTATTTTGCCGGCATCGGCACTTTTTTTTTCACCGTTGCGGATACGTTAAATTATCGGTTAGCGTCGTCGTCGGTCTTCCCGTTAACCAGTTTGATCCGTGTACCAATGGACTCGGGCGAGGTCGACAATCAATAGTTAACAAAATCGACTACCTTGAAGGGTTACCAGTACTTACTCTGTGTGCAACTTTTGTTATGCTGCGAGAGCCGCGAGGTGGAAACGAAATGAAACGTGTAAGTCATGTACGCCAGTTATTGGAAGCTGAAGCAGTGGAAAAAAATGACTCTGGCAAGGAGAATTGCATCATGAAAAAAATTCTCGCACTAATGAAGTGTGATCCGCATTCGTTCTTATATTGGCGCGTGTGTGTATGTGAATGTGACTCTATGCAATGCCACATCGTAACACGGTGACATTAGGCAATGACATTTTCGATGTGTACAAGGAGATGGGTTGTTATAATTGTATGCATTTGTAGGAGGATCTCGCGATGCATCTTCCTTTCCTTTCCGTTTGCTGCTTTGGTATAGGTACCAGAAACCACGACTACGACGACTCGTATTACAAATACAATTAAGCTCGAAGGGTGCGGCATGTCATGTACAAGTAATGATGAGAATATAGCGTCGAAATATCGCATCTACTGTACGTATGTGTGAAGTTCCGCTGCTGTTTATGTATGTATTAGGTATGTATTATTATTGTGGCTGTGGCTCACTGACTGCGAATCGTCAATCGTTGTCGTTGTCCAAATGGAATGGCTGTTGTTGTTGCGATTGGCTAAACTTGTTGGTTGTTGTCGGCCTAGGCTATCGATTCCAGTGTGCTGAGGAAGTGAAGTTTTAAGGTGAAATTACCGTGTAATTGTCTAACGTATTTGAGTGATTTAATGATATGGTGTTTAAATAAACGTACGTATGATGAGTACGATGTTAATATGTACGTGTTCATTTAACCTAATTGAGGTATATCCTATAGAAGTCGAATGTATGAGTGGAGACTTTGGAAGCCATTTTGTTTTCACGTTGACTCAGGTTAGGATGGGAGGTATCGATGTGGCTTGGATATTGACCCCTGAGAATTGTCTGTTTGTGATTGATCTATAGTAAAGTTGGTTGAATGATGTTGGATTGATTTGTATTGATGTTTTTTGGATTGGTAATAGTGATTCAGAAGTGTTGCCTTTGCAGAATTTAGCTCTGACATTGAGTCATTGACCTTAACTTCTTGAAACTAATCAATTGTGGCTTTCTACCTTTTGCTAGACTCTGAAGTGACACACTAAGTTTTTGGAATTGATCAACTGAAGGTAATTTGTAGATTGATATTGGTTCAGAAGTATTGCCTTTGCAGAATTCTGCTTTGGCATTGACTCATTGACCCTAACTTGTAATCTTGGGAGTAATCTAGTTGGCTGATTTGTAGATTCCGTATAGATTTACATTGACCCTAAATTTTTCTTGGAATTGGTCAATTGAAGATAATTTGTTGTTGATTGATGCTGATTCAGAAGTATTGGCTTCGCAGAATTCTGCTCTGGTATTGGGCCATTGACCCCAACTTCTTGGAACTAATCAAGTGTTGCTGATTTGTAGATTCATGTACATTGACCTTGAATTCTTGAAATTGATCAACTGAACATAATTTGTCGATTGATATTGAATAGGTATTGATCCAGAAGTATTGCTTTTGCAGAATTCTGCTCTGGCATTAGGTCATTGACCATAACTTCTTGAAACTAATCAAATGTGGCTGATTTGTAGATCAACATTGATCCAAAAGTTCTACTCTTGTTGAACTCAAGATTTAACTGCAGATGATGTTTTGTTGACTGATACTGGTTCAGAAGCATTGCTTTTGCAGAATTCTGCACAGATACTGAGTCATTGGCCCTAATTTCTTGAAACTAATCAAGTTTGGCTGATTTTTGTTAGTTGACATTGATCCAGAAGTTTTGCCTTTGCAGATTTCAATATTGGTTCACTCTGAAATTGACATTGACCTGAAATTATTGGAATTAATCAGGTGAAGGTAATTTGTGGATTGATGTTGATTCAGAAGCATTGCCTTTGCAGAATTCTGCATCTGCACTACCATTTAGTCATCGACCTTAACCCTTAACTTCCTGATACTGGTTAACTTTGGTTGACTTTTGTAGATTGACATTGATCCAGAAGTTCTACCTTTGGAGATTTCAATATTGGCTCACCCTAACATAAATTGACATTGATCCAAGATTATTGCAATTGATCCTTTGAAAATAATTAATGGATTGATGTTGATTCCGAAGACGTATTGCTTTTGCAGAATTCTGCACTGACATCAAGTCATTGACCTCAACACTTCTTGAAACTGATCAAACGTTGCTGATTTGCTGATTGATGTTGGTTCAGAACTATTGCCTTTGCAGCTAATTCTGCACTGACTTTGAGTCATTGACATCAACACTTCTTGAAACTGATCAAATGTGGCTGATTTGTTGATTGATTAGAGGTACTGCCTTTGCAGATTCCAATCAAGGCATTGACCCCAAATTCTTGTATGTAATTGATCAATTAAAGATAATTTGTGGATTGATGTTGATTCTAAAGTATTACCTTTGGCAGAATTCTGTGTTGGCTTCAAGTATTGACTTTAATTTCTTTAGATTGATCAATATTGTCCTTCATTCTGAGTATCGATCAATTCAATTGTGACTGATTTGTTGATTAATACTGATTCAGAAGTATCCATTTTCTTCACAGAATTATGTGACATTGACCTTGAAGTTTTGGAATTGATCAAGTGCTGCTGATTAAATGTATTGATTGACAATTGACATGATTCAGATTTCTTTATTGGTCATAAATTCTCAAAAGACAATCAACCTGTAACATTGATCTTTTAAGTGTAATCAGAAAACCCGGATTTTGATTAATCATCAATACTAAGACATTCTGTTGAATTTTCAGTCCTTCCAACATCCATGATGGAGGGGGGGGGGGGGTGTGTCTCTCATAATTTTCTCGTATTGGAGATTTTTTGCAGGACTGCCAGGTGCCAAATGTCAAATTTTGACGGTTTATATCTCAAGATTGATCAAACTTGGAGCAAATTGGTTTTCAAAATTATGATGAGAATTGGCTGAAGACTCCCTATCAATGATCAAAATCAGAAAAGCTCAAGGTTGAACTTTCACTGTGAAAGCTCAGCTTTTCATGGTGAATGCAAAAGTTGAATGCTATCATTTAAAAATTTGAAAAATTTCATTCAGACACTTTGCGATCTTCCTTTCAAGGAATTGATTTTCAAAATGAGATCTTCACTCGTTGAGCTTTTTTAGGGGGGGGGGGGGCGCAAGGGTACTTGATTTTGATAAAAATTCTAAAATCTTTGGAAAGTTGAGTGACCTTATTTGAACGTGCTAAGTTCGAATATTCACATATTTTTTCTTTTTAACCCCTGTGACCCCCCTCCCCCTATCAGTGTCCTAAACACCGTAAAAATGTGAAATTATTGAACAGGCATGTGACGTGTCGTTTGTTAGGTTTTCGAGAGTGCTGAGTTCGAATATGACCTTATTTTTTCGATTGAACCCTTCTACCCCCCCCCCTCATCAGTGCCCCAATGCCCCAAACATGATTAAAAATTAAAAAATTTGAACGGAATGTGACGTTGCGTTTGTTAGGTTTTTGAGGGTACTGAGTGCGAATATGACCTTATTTTTTCGATATAACCCTTCTGACCCCTCCTCCCCATCAGTGCCCCAAACTTGGTTAAAAATTTGAAAAAATTTGAACGGCATGTGACGTGTTGTTTGTTAGGTTTTTGAGGGTGCTGAGATCGAATATGACCTTACTTTTTCGATTTAACCCCTCAGTGCCCCCCGTGCCCCTCCCTAATTTTGAAAAATTATGAAAATATGATGTGACATATTGATTCCTACTAATTCAAAGGTGGTGAATTTGAATATCAATGTATTTTTCAGATTCCACCACTCGATGCTCTCAAATTCTTTAAAAAATGTCCTAAAAAGTAATGCGAGACGTTGATTTATTCCGATTTTCGGATCTCAGTTCCAAAATCGATTGGTTTTTTTGAAACCCTTAGTTGAAGAGTTTCTCTTTCTGACCTTATGGCTGTTTTGCCACCTCTTGAGTCCTCCTACAACGTCATTGCCATAATGTGAAATCATTTTAATGAGTATTTTAACCTTAGAAATGTCATTGTAACCTAATGCGCGAATGCAAAACCGTATTATACAAATACATCGTGGTGGACACAGGTATTGACCTCAGCAAAGTTCTGTGGAAGCTATTTACTCGTACAAATATACATTACACACACAGTCGTATCGTTTTGTGATGACCCTGGCCATGAAAATTGTCAGTTTCACATCGCGCTCTACAATTCCATATTACCTAGATCCAAAATTCATTAGGTATATCTGTAGGTACTTATCTATTTCATTTCATAGCATATACGATCTCGCGATTAATTAAGTACAAGTGTTACATGGGTAATTGGGTAGTCCTTACCCTCTACAGATATCCATATAACCTCAAGTGCATGGGAGATTTGTTCGAGGCGTGTTATCATCGTGTATACTTACCTATATTTCTTATACTCTAGCATCGTTAACTCTCGGTATTTTTTAATAGTACATACAACACGATACCTATGAAAGATAAACGCTGTTACTAGTAGGCATACGTATATAAGATGGCGTAGCAGCGTTATTAGCGTAGATCGCGCGCGCCTTCATTTTCTAAAGGGGGTATTGCTTAATTCAGCGTATATAAATCAAGGTCTGCCGCGCTAGATTACGTTTCACCAAACCGCTGCGCTACGTTTAACGTCGTAACCTATTCGCTTTCCATCTAAGGTAACCTATAGCCTAGAATGGCCCTAAATTCTTAACCGGTGTCATTTATCCTAAGTAGGTCTTAATTTACTCGTATAAACGTCCAACCAGCCGCGCCATCAAACGCTCTGGCTCTCTGGCACTGCTTCGCCGCCTGCAGTGTGTGCATATTGTCAGATTCAGATCCAGATGGGCGGAGTACGATTAGGTACTTGTCACCTGTGTTGTTTTTTCATTTTGGTAGAGTCATTGAGATCGTATGGCATAGCGTAGACAGTAGAGCTTCTTTGGATGGTGAAAAAATTAATTCGGATCGCCCCCGCGAACACGTTGCCACATAATTATGTAATTTTTAAAGAGGTTGGAAATTTAATGGTGAGATATATAGATTCAAATCTCAACTATTTGTTCAAAAATGTGGATTTAAGAGAGGCAAGTTGATAATTTTCTGTCGAGGAATTGGAAAATGGGCAATTTTTGGAAATTCTCCCCATTTGTTTCTCCAAATGTGAAATGAGTCTCAAAGAATGGACAGGGGGTCAACATAGGTTCAAAAACTGAGAACAATGATGCCAAAAATTGACGAAGTTTGGATCAGATTTGCTTTTAAATTAATTAGAATACAAAACTGAAGCTAAACTCTGAGCAGTGAAGGTTTAATAATGAATTTCTCATCGATTATGTATATTCATAGTTCGCACGAATCAATCAGGCTCAAATTCATGGCCAAAAATATACTCAATTTAAAGGCAATTGGGAATACTCGAAAAATGTCAAACGTGGGTGAACAAAATCAATTTTCGGCCACCTACGATCGAAATTTAGCCTACCACGCGAACTCTGACGTATCTCACAAGATACGTGGCCATTAGAAAGTTGACAATTTGTATTATGTATAAAAGGTGCGAGGAATGTGGCGAAATTTTTTTTTTTAAGCCAATATCGAATAGTGTAGCTTTCGACCTTGAATGATTATAAACATTTTGCAACCAACGAACCAAACGCGAAATTCTTCCATACATTGTTTAGAAGAGGAATAGAAGAATTAATTAATATTTTGAGAATAATTCGCCGAAAACATCACGCAGTGTTTTCCAAACAATTACCACAAATGACCTGACGTTTAGATTTTTTTTTTCTTTTTTGGTTGGTACGTATAGCTCGTGTATTTGAAAACATTACTCGTCAAGCACGCGAAGATATGGGTGAAACGAAAAAAAAAAAAAAGGAGGAAGAGAGCGAATTATACGTACATAGGACGACGAGCGAGCGTTAAATTTGTTTTTATTTCGACGTCCTTCGTTGTTTTTTCTTTTATACAGCTCGATTAATGCGATTTTTTTTTTTTCATACGAGACCAACTCGTTTGTTTACACGTTGAGCGAACGGACAAGTGTTTATTTATCGATAAATCTACGCTCGCGAACCGTTAATCGATCATATATACGCTTTTAAAGCTTCACTAGGCGAGATAAATTGAGATAAAATACGATTTATGGGGCTAATTATACGACGTCTGTAATCCATCATTCCAATATACATAAGTGAGCATGGGTATATGGGTATGAATAGTAGGCCAATTAGCATCGTTTGCGATCGATCATCTATAGTGTGTACTTTCTCCCCGGGATTGATTTGCCGAAGAATCGACCGTTTGATACGAGTAAAAGACGAATTCATCTGTCATGTGTGGGAATTTATTATTGTTGCAGGAAATCACTGGATCGATCAGCCTTTATCGCCGAGCGCCAGTTTCAGCGACTGCGCTTCCTGGCGCAGTGGTACACCGTCTCCTCCACTCAGCGAAAGTGGCGGATCAGGAATATGGGGATCGATTACCGACGAGGGTATCGTCTTGGACGAAGAATACGACGAATATCCTCGAAAAAGAAAGGTAAGCTACGATGATTATTTACTCCTCGTAGACCAAGTCGAAGAGCCAGGCTCGTAATCGTAAAAGCTTTCGAAAAATTACGATATTTCATTTACCTATCGATAATTGCGAAAATACTATACAACCAGTATCGTATAGGGGAGAAAAGGTCGAACATTACGTACAGATTATTATACGCTGGGTTAGGTTCGGTTTGGCTTAGCTGTACGTATACTTTCTCTTTCGTTTTTTCGCGTTTCGATGCGACGACGATGGTCTCTCACACACAACAAGAGTCGTAGATTATAAAAGCGCGAATATAAGACCGCGCGGAGGACCAAACTGGTCCAAGTACGCGATTCTGTAGTACACAATAAGATCCGTATAATAAAGCCAAAAAAAAATTGCTCTATGGCGTGCGTTAGATGGTCGAGTTACGTGAAGCGGTACGCGAGCCCGAGCTGCTCTTGCTCACAATGTTATTTCGCCATTACGTAAGCCAGCACCGGAGAAGCGATTACGTTATGCCTTAAAAAGTGGCTTCGTGAAAGGCAACAATAATATACACGTCAAGAATAAGGAAAGTGTACTTGGATGTATGAAATATTCGGCGTTCTCTTATATTCTTAATTGCGAACTGAACTGAATAACGCCGAGAGATGCGAATATTCTATAATACATAGTGTGCCGATCTCGTCCTCTTCCCCTTGGCTGGTGATATTATGGAAGAAACGAGTTGTCCAGCGAGAAGCTGACGCTCTGAGAAGGGCGCAACAGGCAACAGTGTAGTGTAATGGAATGTTAATATGAATTGTACGCGACAAGTGACAAGTGCCAAGTGCCTTGAGTTGTTCTACTATGTATAATAGAGGCATTTGTTGAGAGAGATTTCATCATACGAGTAGATCGAATCAACCCACTGATTGGTACTGCTGCTGCTGATGATGTTTTGCATGGATAATGGGCGGAATTGGATTTGGAATATATTAGCGAAAATCGATGTTGATGAGATGCATAGTGGATGCGGAATAGATTATGTATTGTAGAAACGTAGAAAGGTATAGGCAGCCTTCTTCGATGTACTAGATTATCTGATGAGATATCGATGGGCAGCATATCAAATGTTTTGAAAGTAAAAGCACTGAACATTTTCTAAATCGCCAAAAATTGATGATAGTTGAACAATAGTTGGAAAAAATTGCAGAAAAAAGTGTTTAAAACACGTTTAATTAAATTTTCTATATACGTATTTAATAACATTTTAAAAAAAATTAATAAAAAATGGGAAAAAAATTTTAAAAAATTGAAAACAAAAAAAAATAAGTAAAAAAAATAGAAAGAAAGTAAAAAGTAAAAAAAAATGAAAATACTAAGATCACCTTACTGAAATATGCTGACCTGCAGAATTTGGGAAAATTGTATTTAAAAAGCGTCAAGATCATTTTAAAATGAATCCAAAAAATTTTACAAAAATTTTATGAAGAAGTTTTTAAAATATGAAAAAATTAACATCACCAAAAAAGTTGAAAACAACAAAAATTGATGAAGTTTTGTGAGAATTCTATTTAAAAAAAAATTGTCGGAAAGGTGTTCAAATAGTATAAAAGCACCAAAAAAATGCAAAAAAAAACGTTGAAATCAATATTGAGCAGTACTAATTGAAGATGGAATTTTGTTAAAATAATGTTAAAGTAATGTTCAAGCATGAAAAAATCTTCAAAATCAGTGAAAATTGCCAAAAATTGATGAAAGTTGGGACAAACCCCTTCAAAAAATGTTAAAATTGTGTAAAAAGAGATTAAAACTCAAAAAAAAAAAGTCAAAGTGAATAAAAATTGTCAAAATTGGCGATTTCAAGTGAAATTTTTACCAAAGCAGCATGAAAAAGTATTGAAAACAATTTACAATCACTTAAAAATTTATAAAACTTCAAAATCAATTTTTAAAAATAACAAAAATTGAAATTTTGGTAGAATTTGCGAGAATCATCTCATGAGAAGTAATTAAAAATGGTCAAAATCAATGAAAAGTGCCAATAATTGTTAAAAGCTCGTGAAAATTTGGCGAAAATCGCACGAAAAAATGAAAAACTTGTTTAAAATGAACATGAAGATCAGTGAAAATTACCAGAAGTTGATGAAATATCATTGAAATTTGGCAAAAATTCCATAAAACGTTGAAGAAAAGTTGAATTGATACACAAAGTCACGGAAAAAAGGCGACAAAATCAATAAAAATCGACATCAGTGAAACACAAAGAATTTTTCAAAAGTTGATGGAATTTTAATTTCTGCTGAAAATAGCAAAAAATCTCGCCTTCTGTCAGGATTGCCAAAAAAGTACGTTTTTTTGCTATAAACAGGCAAAAATTGTCGCTTTTTTGCGGAAAATTTCAAAAATTTTCAGGTTTTATCCTTGAAATTACTCAAAATTGCCAAAAGGTATTTTTTTTGTCATTAATTCCAAATTGTCAAAGTGTTGCCTTTTTCCAAAAATTCTTGAAAAATTCTCGCTTTTTCAAAAATTTACAAAATTTGTAGTTTTTTAGAAAAATAGATCAGATTTGTCTTTTTTTTTCATAAAATTCCCAAAAGTCCTAATTTTTACTCAAAATTGTCCAGAATTCTGACTTTTTGGACAGAAATTGTGAAAACGGATGTATCCTCATTTTTTCAATCTTTTCTAAAAAATCTAAAATGCCTTCCTTTTTGAAAAAAATGGTCCAAAAGTTTAGCTTTTTTGTCAAAAATAGCCAAATTGCAAAAAAAGGCGTTCCTTTTGCTATTATTGTCAAAGTTCTGCTTTTTTTTCAAAAATATCAAAAATTTTTGCTTTTTAGCAAATTTAAGCCAAAAGATGAGAAAAAAATCAAAATTTTATCAAATTCACCTAGAAAGTTGAAATTTGGAATATTTCCTATTTTCGACTTGCCAATTCGATTGGAAACGGTTTTAAACCGTTTGGAGCATTTCTGGAGCCTCCAGCAAATTTTTAGAACTTGAAATTTCCTCAAATGAAGTTGGAAATATGATATTTAAGCTCTGCAGGTACATTTCAAGTCGTTTTGAAGCCTCCAGCAACATTTTGAAAATTACTGGAGCCTCCAGTAAACTTTTGAAACTGGAAATTTCCACAAAATTTCGTCAAATGAAGTTGGGTAGCCCAAATGGACAGATTTTGTGGAAATTTCAAGTTTCAAAAATCTGCTGTGGAGGATCTAAAAATTTTCAAAAAGTCACTGGAGGCTCCAAAAACACTTGAACCCAACTGTAGTGGACTTGATAACGTGTTGAAATTGGAGTGCAGAATGAATTTCGGGTTTTAAATTACATTTGATGAAATTTTGTGGTAATTTCAAATTTCAACAATCTACTGGAGGCTTCAGTAATTTCCAAAAAGTTGCTGTAGGCTCCAAAATGGCTTTTAAATCAACTAGCAGTCGACTTAATAGCGTGCTTGAGTTGAAATGCAGCGCGAATATCAGATTTCCAACGTCATTTGATGAAATTTTCTGGAAATTTCTAGTTTCAAAAATCCGCTGGAGACTCCAGAACTGCTCAAAACGGTTTGAAACCGTTTCCAATCGATTTGGCAGGTCAAAAAATGGGAATTTGCCAAATTTCAGCTTTCTAGATCAATTTGGTAAAATTTTGATTTTTTCCCCTTATTTTTGGCTTAAATTTGATTTTCAAAAATTCACCAAAAATCGATAAATCAACTTTAGCACTTGAAATTTTGGGTGATGATGAATTTTTGCATGCTTTTTCGATCTAGCTTTGTGCAGTTCAAAAAATCTCGTGTGAGTTCTGTATTAGAAATCAAAACCTGCGATTTTGGCTGACCTGTCGATCAAAATGGCCGCCAGTTTGTTTGTAGGGCCAACTTTTTTTTTGACAAGTTTGGTTCTTAAATGTTCTTTAGGATGTCCCCTTTGAGAAAAATGTTGTCCCAGAAGATCGGGGGCTTGGGGGGGGGGGTTTATAGGGCATGCTCTTTCAATGTAGCTTGGTTTGTTCAATCTGGAGAGTGTGAGCTGAGAAGATTCTCTTGTAAAGAATCAAGAAAGGATCGTACCAATGCTTGGATAAAACTTCTGACTGTACACAGCAACTGCAGAAAAAACAATCAATAGAGGGACAGTGGGACACTGATGACCCTTCGATAAAAGCTATAATCGCTTCTCTTCAGGGGTCACCTCTGTAACAAATTAGGCAAACGGAGGACACACCGACGACGACGGTCAATTCTTGGTCACAATAACCAGGAAATTTCTGGATAAAAATTCCATACCCTACTCTTTCCTTCTTCGCCAATTATGTTAAACCATATTCCAGAGACCTCCGCCACTTCCCTTTGGGAAATTCGCAGAACAAAAACATGCGTACAGAGGCAAGCAAAGCAAAGCAAAAAAAAAAGGTGAACCGCATTTTGAAAAATCGCACAATACGTCAACAGGATTGCAATGTCATCGAGTACATTATCTTATGTACAACATTCTGTTTCAAAAGATATGTCATGACGACCTTGCGTATAGGCTTTACGTTCATGGTCTTTGGATATGCGATAGCTTCTGTATAGCGATACTATATACAAGCAAGTTTCCATAATACCTTATCATTCGGTATAGGTATTCGCTTTCTGTTGTATCTATCTGTTTGAAAAAATATCGACTGAATTTTAGCCATAGGGTTGTCGTCGTCAACGTCGACGTGTCATTTAATGTACCTCTACATTAAACATATGTATGTATATTATCAGCGGCAATTGTGCATATACTTTGTCAATGTGTATGCGAATGGTGCGACTCGGCGCTTACGACCAGGCGTCGAGTCGCTGCCATCCCCGCTACTGCCAAGTGCCATTGCACATGTATATGTAGTAGTATTACGCACGTCATACGCCAAGACAACGACAACGACGCATTCACTCTTCTAGACTTTTATTGAACTTGACACGTATTACACTTTTCAATAATTATACCATAATTAGAGACGCATATAATATATGTACGAAAGAAGCACGCGTATGAATATTGTAGAGAGTATTTAAAGTGAAACTTCGCTTTCGTTACTGCTGACATCCGAAGTTGTTGCGAAACAGTCTTCATCGTCGTCGTTAGTGGCTGCGATCATCGTATCGCATCGATGGCTAGATATGTATGTGGAAATGGAAGTAGACTTTTAACTGGTTTTAATTATTGTTGGTGATAAGAAGAGGTCGTTTCCAATCCAATTGGATGATAGGAACTGTTTCTTTGATGGGTGTTGATCATTTCCTATAGGTAATCAGCAAGAAGGAAATGCTCAGGCCATCGAATAACCAGTAGGATTAAACACCGTTGAGCAGGTGGTTAAACCAAGATATTTTGAATCTATTCTGATTGAGGAATCAGGATGTACATCAGGTGGCTTTTGGGAGCTTCGATTCGTGAAAAGTATGCATCAGACTTATCTCATAGAATCCTAGGTGCTATGCAGAGAGCATTGCATAGACCCAAAATAGGTCTAGTACGAATTTTTTTTTGAACTGTACAGAGCTAGATCGAAAGAGCAGACAAAAATTCATCATCACCCAAAATTTCAAGCGCTGAAGTCAATTTTTCGATTTTTGGTGAATTTTTGAAAATCAAATTTGAGCCAAAAATGAGTTGAAAAATCAAAATTTTACCAAATTGATCTAGAAAGCTGAAATTGGGCATTGCCTATTTTCGGCCTGCCAAATCGATTGGAAACAGTTTCAAATCGTTTTGAGCTGTTCTGGAGTCTCCAGCAGATTTTTGAAACTTGAAATTTCCAAAAAATGTCATCAAATGACGTTGAAAATCCGAAATTCGCGCTGTATTCCAACTGAAGCACGATATTACTCGTAAGTCAACTATCGTAGTTGGTTTAAAAACCATTTTGGAGCCTCCAGCAACTTTTTGGAAATTACTGGAGGCTCCAGTAGATTTTTGAAACTTGAAACTGCCACAAGTAACCGCGTAACGCTGAAAAGGCAGTGTAGCCAGAAGGAAAAGAATAAACATACGAGTGTAGTACCTGATTTTAGTAACCAAAGAGCATCTAAATTCATATTTCTTTCAAATACAGAATGCGACGTTGCCAATAATGCATTATGTGCGAAAAAAATGACCATAAATTCGATTCGTTAAACCGCGATAATTAATATTTAATTAAATCTGCTAACATTAATAATTGCAAACCATCAAATGAAAAATTTTCCCGATTCTAAAATAAGCCGGAGTTATAAAAATTTTAAGTTTTATAGCTCCTTCAATATTCGAATTACCGGTACAAATATATAAGTTTTTTGCACCTCGTAAAAAATTCCAAACGAGAAAATCTCGCGTAAAGTTTCATCGGTATTATACTAAGGTACTTTTCAATCATAAAACTTACCATACCATATTTCTGACATGTTAATAAAAAAAAAAACACAGATAGGCGGCTAATGTAATTCCCACATTAGAAAACGAAATAAACCAACTCATTAATTTTAATTCATCATTTAAATACCTAATATAGTAGGCATAGGATCGCAGTATGGGCGAAAATGAGAATTACCATAAATTAAGCACATCATCAGGCGAATCAACCGCGGCTCAAAAGCTGATCCGCCGAAAAAAAATTAGACAGAACGAGTACGAAAAGGTAATCCAAAAAGGATACTATAAATTTCAAACGTGCTAACCCAATTAAAAGCCTATATTCCACGCAAAAGGTCGCAATACTATACGCGATAGGTATACACAAGTACCAACGATGTTCCAACACCCTCGATCGAATTTCCGAAAAAAGGGAAAGAAAGCAAGAAAGAAAAAATAGCGTAAAAACTGGAGCAAAATATAGGTCAGATGTCAAGACATTGGTTCGAGTTTAAAGCATCGTAGCCTGATTTCGAAGCGTATCTGCGCTCAAAGCTGCTATTTTGACCGGGTAAATTCGCCATCGCCAATCCTTCGGGGTGATAAGTTCACCCCCCGCTGGAAACACATTATACCTATACTACATACAAATACAAATACACGAGTAACTATATACGCGAGTAAAATATAATAGTAACGAAGCGTCGCTGCTGTGCTCTTCTCGACACACCAATGATGAAGTGAAACTGCGGTAAATGCGGAAAATCTAGGCCATCCATTTGCGAATACTGTGACCCAATTTAATGCAAAACTTCCCTTACCTAGTGAACTAGATTTACGCTTAATTCCAAAGCTCTAACGTACACTGTAAAAGCCCCACATTTCGGTCGAATTTTTCCAAAATATTATTACAACGCGTTAACATCCACAGAGCCTAAGTTAGCGTCATATCAGTTCACCAAACTGTTGGAAAATTCCTCCATTACAAGTTCATCGGACAGGGAAAAAAACATATTTACTCGATCGCGAGCAGGTACCTACGTATAGTAACAGGAAATGTTTTTGGGGTTGAGGTGCCCTTGACCATACACTCTGAGCAGTTTCGTATCATTTTCAACTAGGTACACGGATGATTTAAATTAGAAAAATTCCACGCCATTCGCCATGTTCCTGTCAACGTTATGATTTTCAGAGGAAATTCTCGTACGTCGAAAGAGCAAAGTTCGCGAAAATTTACAGGCTTATTTCATTATAGATGAAACCTTTCACGCCTACGAGCATAAGTTTTTAGTTTGATTGCTCTTTTCCCCACCTCGAAGTGATAGAAGTTGATATGTTGACATGGATTTACTTACAGTTCTGTTCCTGTCTACTTACTTGATATCAATCGTGTTTTAATTGTAATAAAAGTTTACTTCGAAGTCAAAGTGGGTGTTGAAGCGTTGATGAATTGAACGTAGAAAACCACCTATAGAGCGGACGAGAGGCCAAGAGAGTCTCCAAAGTTCATTTTTGGCCTTTCCACAGTGAAATGGACTTCCTAAAGGAAATGAAAAAGGTCTAGTAATGTCAAATGTGGGTACTGAAAAATTGAAAAAAATCACTAATGCGTTCATTTGTATTGTTTTTTTCAATAATTTTGATTGAAATTAAAAATATTGTACTTATATGTATGAATTTCCTTTCAATTTTATTTTTGACAATTTTCCTGTGAAAAAATTGACTTTTTTGATTTTTTTATTTTGTTTTTGTGTGTGTTTGGGGGGGGGGGGTCGAGTGGAGAGCTTTCTGAAAGTATATTCAAATAATACCGTTTGTTGGTGGCGAGAGCAAAACCAGTTTTGAGTAAAATAAAATGAGGTTAAATATCTAGTAATTTTCAATTATGAAGAGGAGGGGGTCAATTTGACGAATTTCATAGTTTTCAATAATCTAAGCAGTGTGTGCAAAATTCTACCCAAATGAGACATTTTCTCTTTGGTTGTATTTTGATGGTCCATCTATTTGTGATATTTTTAAGTGATTTTCACAACAATTTTATAATCTTTATGATACTTTATATTATGTGAATATTCATTTCTGGCTCTTTGTTAAACATGGAGATCGTCAGAATTTTTACTTGGGCTTCAACTATTATTATTTCATATTATATCTATCGATTGATCAATAATTTCATAAGTAACTAATCCACCTTAATTTTTGTTTGTTTCAGGTGAGTACAAAGTTCCTTCCAAAAATGATAGAGTATGAACTTGCGTATAAGAATAAGTAAGTAATTTTATAATTCTCATGCAAAGTCATACCAGAAATGTTCAGTTTTTTGGTCATCGTTCACTTTCATTAGTTTTTTTTCCTTGTTTAATCAAGTTTTTGGTCACTTTTTGGTTACTTTTCCAAGCTGTTTTGCTTACTAATAATACTTTTTTTTGGAAAAAATTGTGTACAAGTCTTGTTTTTGCTTTTTTAAATATTTTCTCAAAATTTCCATGGGAAGGTACTTTGGTCCTGTTTAATCTACATGGAGAATATATAATTCATGAGACGCTGCAACTAATCATAGCAGAAAGCGTCAGTGATAGCAGCTCTGGAGAGTGGTAGGGAAGGGTATTGATTAGAGGTGTATGAATGTCAAACTTTTGCTATGCTGACAACACAACCCTCATTGCCTTAAGTCTCAAAAATATGACCACTTTTCTGAAATGTCTGGAAGAAATTAGCGCTAAATATGTCGTCGTCGTGGTTCCTTGTCCTTTACAGGACATTAGAAATCACATTTTTGTGGTACCCCAACAGGGTGAGGTGAATGCCTATGCCACTGCAATTATTCTGGGGGAATCGACATTGTTTTGAGCTTTCACGTAGTAGTTTCCCGTTGGTTTCTACGCTATCTACAAAGTAGCTCATACATCACTAGCCAGGTTTTTACAACCCTGAGTTCTGTTATCACCGCTACCTATAGTTGCTCAACCAGTTACAGCTTTTTGATACCGGCAACAGATTGCATGCAATTCTGTTGCCTCTACTGTTCTGGTGCTCGGAGCTTAATGTGTAATAGATGTTAAATGCACTACAATGTATACATTACACGTTAACGCCTGCGTCTCTAGCGGGATTTGAACCCACAACCTGTTGTTCAGAAAGCCGTGGCTCAACCCACTACACCACTGAGCGTGCTAAATATGGCTTGCTAATAAATAAAGCAAAGACAAAGATCATGATTGTGAATTGGCCTGAGAACAACTTGCTTGAAATACAGGAAATTGAGGGAATTGAATGTGGTGAATCAATTTGTGTACCTGGGATCCATTGTTGATAACAAAGGAGGCAGTGAAGCCGAGATAAGATGCAAAGAGCAAATCAAACAAAGCACCATGTCTCATCTAAAGAAGATATGATCAGATGCAGCAGTAAGCAAGACTCTGAAGATAAGGCTTGTAAACACTCTGGTTTTCTCAGTTTTTCTCTACATGTCAGTGTACCTGATGACATTATACCTCCTCCTACCGCCATAGAACAGTACCGTGGAGGTAAAACATCATAACAGAGCTGGCACATGCGCAGATTGCAACCCTCGACTTACTATGTTCAACACAATGGCTGTACGTTGGGCTTATGGGCCACTAGCAGTGTACATCTGAAAAGTGAAAAGTCAATGTTTGGATCCCATGAACTGATAAGAGGACTAATGTATCTGTCCTGGAGGAAATCAGTGTCCAGAAAAGGATGTTAGCCGTGGTACTCAGCCGAATCCTCAAATACTTTGGGCATGTCACCAGGGCAGATGTGATGGAGTCCCTATCAGGGTTGTAAGATAATTTATGTTGGTAAATTACGGCGGTATTTTACCGTATTTTACAGTATTTTACCAAAAGTTCAACTTATTACCATATTTTACCATAATTTACCAAAAAGCTAAATCAACACTTTTTTCCATCTTTCCTTCATAAATTTCCAAATTTTCATGGAAATTTATAATTTTGTCGCCTTAGTTGCAAAAACTGGTATCTCCAACTATGAGATCACACCTTGTGTAAACTGTTCTTTTTGCACTGTAGCGCTCTCTATTGGACTTTAATGCTCAACTAAAAGATAGGTAACAGAGGGGGACCACCCTCTCTTACTTATCTTTTAGTTGAGCATTAAAGTCCAATAGAGAGCGCTACAGTGCAAAAAGAACGGTTTACACAAGGTGTGAGCTCATAGTTGGAGATACGAGTTTTTGCAACTAAGGCGACAATTTGAAAGTTACCAAAAATTTTCCCCATAAATTTCCAAAAAATGTCTATGGAAAATTTTCTATAATCTTTAATAACACCTAAAACAGATGAAAATTTACTTCAAAGGCAGGTCAGAAGTTTAGAACTTCGAAGTCAAACTACAAAAAATAACTCTTCATATCCAAATTAGTAAAATAGCATAAATACCGTAAAATACCATAAAATACCGTATTTTACCGCCGTATTTTACCAGCGAATAAATTACGGTAATTTAACAGCCCTGGTCCCTTGTCGTTCAAGGCAAGGTAGAGGGAACAAGAGGGCACGGACGCTCTCCCATGAGATGGACGGATTCCATCTGGAAGACCATCGGATTCAGCTTCCCAGCATGTGTCAGGAGCGCCCAAAACAGAGACAGTTGGAAGGAGCTATCACCTTAGGGGTGAAACGACACCAAAAATGCATCCAAGGGTTCCAGAAATACTTCCCAAATTGAAAGTTGTGTTCAATTCATTAACCCAAAAATTGACTTGAAAATTTTTTTTTTAAAGTTGAAACATAAAAAATGACTCCTTTTTCTGAACTTTTTTGTCACCAATTTTTGGCACTTCTCAAGGTTAGAGTTGTGAAATTTTCTTCTCCATTATTTTATAGTCTGCATGGTGACCATTAAGACTTGTACTTTTTTAGAAATATTATTCAAAAACTGATTCGCAAAAAAAAGGACCTTCTCTTTAACTACTTCGCATTTGTCTCCGTCTAATACTCAGACAGGCCAATTACGCACTCTGCGATAACTAATTCTTCGAACAAATAAAAACTTTTTAATGTCCCATTATGCTTTTCAAGTTCAACGATACCGAATTAAAAATTTCCATCTGCCGGATCATTTTTTCCACCAGACAAAAAGAAATCCAACAATAATAAGCGAGTAAATCCCGTCCAATGAACTGCACCGTCTAGCGAGCCGAAGCCGAGCTCGAATATCGCGTAATTAAAGCTTTAAAAAAATGATTAGCTACGTGTAAAAATCGCTTGCGATGTCTGGTTTACCTTCAAAATTAAGACGTATTAGTTACCGGGTTCCTTCGACGAAGTCGAACCGGCCGGCTTTACGACCTTACGTAAAAGTTCTCTAACAGTAAAAACGTTATTACGAGTTGCCATATTTTGCCATATAGCAGCAGCAGCAGCGTTCTCGCATTCGGCATGTCCGTATAATGATTTTTTTTTACATCAATGTACAGCTCCGTACGTACGAGTAATTACCTAGTCGCAAACAAATATGATTTATTTAACTATATACGCGAGACACGATGCTCGAACTTGACTAAATACACTACAACCGGGAAAATAAACAAATACAGCGTCACGAAAAGTATATGCAGGATAAAAGAAACAAAAAAGACTTATAAATAATCGCCCAAGTTGAGGTTAGAGTTGTTGGAGCTGCAGCACACGTGGAAAAGAACCCGACATACACAATGATCCGTGTAATTTATCAAGTGAAGAAGGGGGCACTACGTTAGATGTATTGGCCCGAGGGGACACGAGTGAAATTTTTTTTGTCTCTGTCGAAGATCATCGGTACATATCACATTATATCTATCGAAGAAGAGAGGTTGACATCACCCATTATGTTGGTCTCGAGTCCCGGATCTAGGTACTCTAAACCGCTTCGATGTTCATCTAGGCTAGTAGGATAAAAAAAAAACAACGCCATCGCCACCTCTAAAATATACACCTATAATAAGGTGTATTATCAAGGACTTGAGAGATGTGTGAAACAGGTATGATGCGATGGACGCGTCAAACGGGGGCCATTTAGCACTGACTGATGAAGCCGTTCAACAGTCTCATTATTGGTACGATGTGGATTGTAGACGTAGTACGAGTATACTAAGCTTTCGTGTATTCGTAATAATAATAATGCTCGCAAGTACTCGCAATACGTAGGTATGTAGAGCGCTAATACGTAAACACAAACGTTTACTCGTTATGAAAATTATATAAGTAAGCTGAATATGAAAAAAATTCTCAATAACTGAATCAATATACGGTTTTCCGCATACCACCGGTGTACAAAAGTGACACCGACCGCGACCAATAATTCTGCACACCTTTGTAGTATGGCTAGATAGGCATAATGTAGGTGAATTGAAACAATAATAAATGAAATATCACTTCGCCACACTTCTCGAGTTGCAAATTCGATTAAAGACGTGTTGCAGACAGAAGTTGTGTTGTGGCCAGACAAAATAAAGCAAATTTTACGATCGAGATGAGCATTTTCAAAACAGATCTCATCATTTCACTCGGTATGTTTTTTAGTGTTCAGTTTAGGGGAAATGTTCACGTTTTGTTCAAATTGTAATCGTTGGACTTGCTAACATATTGGAAACTTGATGTTGACTTTCAAAATGTCTTTGTGAAACAGATGCTGCAAGTAGAATTATTTGAGTGGACGATTTTTATGAGTTTATTTGACAGGGTTTTTCACCTGGAATGAATCACGTGGCACGAAGATTCACTGACTTGATAGAACATTTTGATGACAGTTTTTTTTCAAACTGTCGGGACAATGAGACATCTCCATTTTTCTTCTCGAAAAATGAAACTAAAATTAGGATTATTCAAGAAGAAGAATCTGGAGCTCATTTAACAGGGCTTGTCAATACACAAGATTTCTCTCGTCGATAGAATCAGACATCTTTGGTAGGAATCGAAGCATAAAAAATCACGTGTAGGGTGGATCGTTTTTGTATATTTTTTTTCGAATTTCGTACAAGTACATAGGAGTCTCGATGTGACAACACAGCATAAAATTATGACACAGCCAAGCTCTGTGGTTTGAACAGGTCGAAAAACAGGCCATTTTTCATGCCTCCGTGACTTTTTTTAAATTGCTCAATTGATAAGCGAGTTGAAAATAAATAAAAACCACCTACCAGCCTTTTAAGGAAAGTGAAGACAGTGGAAAGATATTTTTCATTCGTCGTTTATCGCAATGTGATTTTAGAAAATGAGGAGAAAAAAAGCTAAGCTGTGTTAAAAGTGGTTTATTTTTGTTAAATTTAGGAGTAAATAGCGATTCTAGGCTTCAAAATGGTTGCAACTCGAAAATACAATGTAGCATTTGATCACTAAGTATAGGTAGTTGAGAAAAATTCTAGTACCTTAGATTATCGAAACAGCTCGAAAAAGTCTTAATAAAAATTTGAAAATCTTGGCGAGAACCCATCAAAAATTTGAAAATGGTTATCTTATTTTTAAAAATGCGACGTTGCCAATAATGCTTTGTTGCAACTCCTTCAGTATTGGATTCAGGTAAAAAGTTCGAATGACCTTTTTTCATTCCTTATATGTACTCTCATCGAACAAGGTCACTTAATTTTCCAATTAGGTACTTCACTGAAGTTTGATCAAAAATACGACGTTGCCAATAATGCATCTGCTGCAACTCCTTCAATTTTGAATTTTGGTAAAACGTTCGAATGACATTTTTTTATTCTTTATATGTATCCTTCTTCGTCAAACGAGGTCATTAAATTTTAAAATTTTATATCAATGTTTTATCAAGAAATGCGACGTTGCCAATAATGCATTTGCTGCAATTCTTTCAATATTGAATTAAAAGTTCAAATGGCCTTTTTGTTTCTCATATTATCACTTATCAAATAAGGTCACTGGATTTTTCAGTCGATCACTGTTTTATCAAAAATGCGACGTTGCCAATAATGCATTTTCTGCAACTCCTTCAATATTGAATTCTAGGCAGAAAATTCAAACGACCTTTTTCATTTTTCGTGTCCACTTTTCATTGAACATGGTCACACATATTTTTCAACTATCGATATAATATCACAAAATCCGACGTTGCCAATAATGCATTTGCTGCAACTCCTTCGATATTGAAATTAGGCAAAAAGTTCGAATACCCCTTTTTCATGTATTTGTATCATCTCTCATCGAACAAAGTCACTCAATTTTTCATTTACATATCAATGTTTTATCAAAAAATGCGACGTTGCCATTAATGCATTTGCTGTAACTCCTTCAATATTGAATTAAAGTAAAAAGTTCGAATGACAGTTTTTTATTCTTTGTATCCACCCTCATCGAACAAGGTCATCCAATTTTTTTAATTACCTATTATTAATGTCTTATCAAAAAATGCGATGTTGCCAATGATGAATTTGCTGCAATTTCTTCGATATTGAATTGAAATTTCAAAGTAACTTTCTTGTCCCTCATATCCACGCTTATCAAATAAAGTCACTCAATTTTTTGAGATATCGATGTTTTATCAAAACATGCGACGTTGCCAGAAACGCATTTGCTGCTGCTACTCCTTCGACATAGGTATTGAACTTTGGCAAAAAGTTCAAATGACCTTTATTGTTCCTTTTGTCATCAAACAAGACCACCCAATCTTTTGATTAACGATTTTTATATTTCAATAAAATGCGACGTTGCCAATAATGCATTTTATAGTGCGACTTCACACATTCAGTCGATTAAACTTCTGGTTGGAGCAAAAAAATTACCTTCAGTTTCCTAGCATCTTTTTCTTAAAACTTTCGACTATCGATTCGCTAAAATTTGAATATTTTGTAAGGAATGCACTGTTGCCAATAATACATTTATCAGGCTGAAAATAAGCTCATTGAAGTTGATAGAAACATTTACCTAACCTTTGCTGTCACCCTTCGATTGTTTGATGAAAAATGCAACGTTGCCAATAAACTTTTCGACCAATTGTTCAAACAACAAAATGATACTACTATACTACTGTCGTTCAACACCAGGTACATTCGTGACAGATGTAATTTGCACATAATACTCGTACCTATTCCCATTTCCCAATCCCAACACTCACATTAGCTCTTTGAAAAGACCAAAATACCGAATTTTTCAAACCACGATTGTTTTAAAAATATTAAAAAAACTCGAACGAAAATTTTCGTTCGACCTTTTACGTTACCCTTGACGTTGGCTGTCGCACACAATAGTCGTAATTAAAGAATTGAAAAAAATTTACACGTCCTTGACATTTATCCATCGTGCAAACAAATACCTCAACATGAAAAACCGTACGTACGCACTGCCGCATGCCGGCATCTATCTACATCTACCCATTCGGCATCTCGCCGCCATGTTTTAAAAATTACACAACGATTTGGCGATTGGATTTAATAAAAATAAGTACCATACTATAGAGTCAAAAAAAAGTAGAATTATTCTGGCGAACCTAACCTACGGTAAGCAAATAACAAATAGACCTATTCAAGGTTCACCTAGTCCGGCCATACATGCTTGAATTATCATTATACGAGTACTCGTGTAGAGTGTATAAAAATACGGTAGAATTATCGCCCACACACGTCCACTGGCAGTGGCAGCAAGTACACAGGTCGTATAGGGGATAAGCTCTCTCGTATGAGACCGAGAATGGCGAAAATTTTCGTGTATTATTTTCGAGAAATACGCTTGCCAACACGAATTAATTTAATGTCAAACGCGAAACCGAAACGCGAAACGGGCATACGGCGATGTAGCAATCGCAACGTGCTTACTCAACGTTAGTTATAGCGTTTTTATATACATGTATTTGTGTATGCTGTGTAGTATACGACGTAGCTTCGCTATTTATTATTGACCTCGAGATGCCGGCCGGCCTTATTTACCATACATTAACGTATCGCCACCTAAAATTAGTATTTATCTGAAGTACCTACACGAATTAAAAGAATCGTTTAGTATGCGTAATTAATTTTTTTTTCTACGATATGAAGATATAACGTATACTCTATGAGTCGTAGATGTGCATAAGGTACGATGCTTGGACCATTTTACACGTATAGAAATTTGTTTTCATCTCGTGAGACCTTGGGCGGTGGATTTTACATCGTTTGCTACTTTGTATATGTTTATATCGTAGATTATTGCCGCAATTTTTTTTTTATCACTAACACTCTTATTACCTACATTTGAGTGGATTTCAAAATTAAATATGTTGTATGAAGAGGCTTGTAGGTAACACCTTTTATCACTTGATCTTCTCTCTTCTGCCCCTATCTGCTCAGCCTCCAAGGCACCTGTATTTTTAGCTCTCTTTCCTCGAAGACTATTGCATTTCCTGACCGGATGCTTATTCAAATGGGTAAAAAGAGGTCAATTTAGGGGAATGGGATTCTTCTGAGATCTAAATTTGACCCCAAAGTGGAAAGATTCAAAAATAAACACGATAGAAAAATTGATAAAAATTGTCAAAACTGAAACCATGGATGTCTAACAGTCCTTCCAATTCAGAAGGTCAGGAAAAGTTTTTCTTTTTGCGTATGGGTCCTTGTTTTCAAAAAGGTCAGAAAAAAGTTATT
Source organism: Planococcus citri (assembly GCF_950023065.1). Classification (NCBI taxonomy): domain Eukaryota; kingdom Metazoa; phylum Arthropoda; class Insecta; order Hemiptera; family Pseudococcidae; genus Planococcus; species Planococcus citri. The sequence continues at coordinate 13,615,757 of NC_088681.1, forward strand.
GTCCGAAGGTCGTTCTTTTTTCCAAATTTTAAAATAATTCTGTCATTTAATCAAAATCAAGCGAAAAATGAAAACTTAATTTTTCAGAATCTTTTATTTTTTTAACGTCAAAACAATGAAATTAAATTCGAGTATTTTGTTGATGAAAATCATTTTGATTATTTCCCTTGTTTGATGTATTTTCTCTATTAATTTTTTGTTTCTTTAAAAAATTACAAATGTTTGAAATTTTTTTTGAGCAATTTTGTGGAAATGAATGAGGGGGGAGGATTTGGCAACGACGCATTTTTGTGATGAAATATCGATAGTTGAAACATTGAGTGACGCTGTTCAATGAAAAGTGGAGACGAAAAATGAAAAAGGTCATTTGAATTTTCTGCCTAAATTCAATATTGAAGGAGTTGCAGGAAATGCATTATTGGCAACGTCGCATTTTGGTGATGCAATATCGATAGTTGATAGTTGAAACATTGAGTGACCATGTTCACAGAGAAGTGAAGACGAAAAATGAAAAAGGTCATTTGAATTTTCTGCTTAAATTCAATAATGAAGGAGTTGCAGGAAATACATTATTGGCAACGTCGCATTTTTGATAACACATTGATATGTGATTGAGAAATTGAATGACCTTGTTCGACGAAGAAGGATAGGCTTACAAAGAATAAAAAAATGTCATTCGAACATTTTATCCAAATTGAAAATTGAAGGAGTTGCAGCTAATGCATTATTGGCAACGTCGCATTTTGTGATGCAATATCGATAGTTGAAACATTGAGTGACCTTGTTCAATGAGAAGTGAAGACGAAAAATGAAAAAGGTCATTTGAATTTTCTGCTTAAATTCAATATTGAAGGAGTTGCAGGAAATACATTATTGGCAACGTCGCATTTTTCATAATACATTGATATGTGATTGAGAAATTGAATGACCTTGTTCGACGAAGAAGGATAGGCTTACAAAGAATAAAAAAATGGTCATTCGAACAATTGACCCAAATTCAAAATTGAAGAAGTTGCAGCAAATGCATTATTGGCAACGTCGCATTTTGTGATGCAATATCGATAGTTGAAACATTTAGTGACCCTGTTCACCCTGTTCAATGAAAAGTGAAGACAAAAAATGAAAAAGCTCGTTTGAATTTTCTGCTTAAATTCAATATTGAAGGTGTTGCAGAAAATGCATTGTTGGCAACGTCGCATTTTTGATAACACATTGATATGTAATTGAAAAATTTAATGATCTTGTTCGACGAAGAAGGGTACAAAGAATTAAAAAATGGTCATTCGAACATTTGACCCAAATTCAAAATTGAAGGAGTTGCAGCAAATGCATTATTGGCAACGTTGCAATTAATGATGTATTTTCTTATTTTTTGATGGGTTTTTTGCCAAACTTTCGAATTTTCATTAAAATTTTTGGAGGTGTTTTGAAAATAAATGTTCAATTTTCTCAACTACATATATCGATCAAACGCTTCATATTTTCGAGCTGCAACCCTTTTGAAGTCCAGAATCGCTATTTATTCTAAAATGTTACAAAAATAAGCCACTTTTAATACCTTTTGCTTTTTTTTTCATTATCAAAAGTTGTATACTTGGCTTATCAATAATTCTCAGCTTTCTAGTGAAGAGTTTTCAGGCCTTGAAAAACCTTTTGTCACACACACACACCCCCCCCCCCCGCTCAGACTTGAGTCGACTACGTACAATCAGATGAGCTGATTTGTTATTTTCATTGGTGAATAATTTGAATTATGCGACGTTGCCAATACTACAAAATGTATCGATAATTGAGCACTGAGCAGTATAAAAATGCACTAATCTTCGCACCCTATATGATTGTACTTTTCCAACTGTATTTACATGTGATTGGATAGGGCGTGAGGCGTTACAGAGAGAATAGCAAAATACCATTCATCATCCTCGTCAACAGAATCTAAATCTACGTAAGACGATGGGATTTTTCCATCGCAATATTCCATCGTCTCTTTCATCCTAATAGTGGATACAATCAGCGTTTCTGGAGACCCTCGCACGTCGGGCATGTCTCACCCAATTACAAGGTCCGCGTATGCAAATTTTTCTCCAATTTTTCATCGTCCAACAAGTACAAATATTCTTCCTTGATTAGATATCAATAACACGTCCACCTATATCTACACTTACGAGTACATATACGATCGAGGCAATAAAAAATAAATCTCAGTCAACAACAACAACAACAACGAAAACAATCCTCGTAATCTACCTATGTGTGTAGAAAAAACATCGAGGCACTGAGAGATGGAGATACATGTCTGTGTACTCGTATCTTTACCAGAAGAATGATGCTGATTGTGAGACTCCATCATACTACACATATACGAGAATGAATCAACTTCGACACGATAAACGCCTCGCTCGCGTAATCTCTCATCGCGGTCTTGTGTTTTTCCTCACCTTAACCTTGGCCGTAGTATACGTTTCTGATGAAGGACGACTTAAGAACGCTCGACGCTGTCATCGTCGCGTCGTCGTCGACGTCGTACACAGAGCAAACAATCGGATGGAAAAACTTATCAAAATGGAGGCGTCGATTATCGTATGTACGAGGAAAATTGCCAGAACCAGATCGATAAAATACACCTAGTGGTGGGAAAACGTAGGTATACTGATCGCGTAATTACAGAGTTGTGCGAGCAGGAAAAAGGTCACGAGGTGGATGTTTCAGGCGATTTTCTCGCATTCGCATGTTGGAGTACGATTTCACAAGCTGTGTGTGCAATTTTCAAGAACCAAACAACTGCGATATTCATTCCCAGAGCATATACTCGTATATGTACGTAGGTTAAAAAACCGATAATATAACTAACCTATATCAACGATTTACAAGTTGTTGATGCAATGCGCGATAATGAAGAGGCGCGTTATATGTACTAGCAGCGTTGCATGGTGCACGTGCCTCTGTTGGTTGCACATTTCACCAATAATTACCGAGGTTCAAGTGCGACGTATGCAGTACACGCTGCACCGAACTGCATAGCCTGAGCTCAAGTGCTGAAAATTGTTGAAAAAAAAAGAACGCAAGTACTTGCGAACTAATCTACAGTACATACAGCTTAGCTACCATGTACAGGTGATTGTGTGTGTGTGAGGTAATAAATGGTTGCGACGATGGCGACATTGTGACGTTTTATAAGAGCCATATAATCGTGTACAGGAGCTAGAAGTAGGTAGTGCGGGGTAGTACCATACACATTGTACAGCAGGCTATCACGATCGATTGACCGTTGTCAATGAATACAGCCTTTCGTCGTCGACGTCGTCCTACCACGATAAGCTACGATAGGTATAGGCATTTAGATAACCTCGACCTTGGAATTGTCGCACCGGTATCAGTCCATCATCCAAGGCCATTCTTCATAACCGTATAAAAGCCTTTACGAATCTCACCAGGTGCCAAAAAAGGCCAATTTTTTGCCATCCATCGAGTCTGGCAAGACCTTGGATGTATTTGATCAGCTGATTCGAAGCGCCATTCGAGATGCATTTTGTTGCATCGCACAGTATGTCGTATGAAGTGGGAAATTGCGAAATATCCGACGACGAAATACTTCACAATTCGTGTACACAATCGATGGATGAGTTTTCGTAAACAAATAACAATACGGCGCGTATGCACAGTGCACACAGATGCAAGTAGTGCGTTTATTACGTATTATGCACATGCATGCGGTAAACATGTCGTAGTTGATTTTGTTTTCTAGAGTGACTTTATCACCGCCTAGCCTGTTCAGTGTTCGTGGTTGCCATTCTTGAGCGGGCGGCTATTGCGTAATGACCACTTACAGGATAGAGCGCGAAATCAACACAAAGAATATGGTGGAACTGACCTTGGTTACGATACCGTTTTAAACGTTGGTTGATAAATTAGTCGACATTCCGAAAACACATTCAACCAGTGGCGGTGGCGGTGGCCACCTCTATGATCTTGTCATGTACTTGCATGTGCATGATGAATTTCCTCTCTCTATTGCTGTCGAATACGTACTATACATACAAATCAAACTATACCAACTACATACCTAATAGAATGTGTGTATGTGTGTTTTTTTTGTATTTATGTTCAAAAATGACCACTCTCTATTCAAATGCTAATTCGTTTAGCAGTTGGTAAATATTTACATCGGTGGTCGCTGTTGTTGATGGAATTATTCGTCGGATTTCTATTCATTATAGTATACCTCACACCTCCCATTAGCTTCCTTTTTATATATATACTATCATCATCTATCGTATTGAGAAAGATATTTGTATCTGATACGGACGCTGTAGACTATAGTAGTACAACGAGTACGTATACGAGTAAATGCAATGTAATTTTAATTTTACCAACAACTTCCCGTTTGGACGACGATCGTTGTTTCGAGGACGAATTTTTCATTTCGTCGTGCTGCGTGAAATGAAATAAGCCGATAGGATTGAATTGTATTTAAGGACGTACGTTCGAGGAGCTGTTAAAATACGTATCTATGGTAGAGTCGAAAGAAGCAGAAAAAAATGTACGAAAATTATCAAGGTACACGGTTTTTACTTATCTATTGTGTCGGCAAATGGCAACTCTGCATGGACGAACAATTTCAAAATATCACCGCGACCTCGAATTACCTCGATAGCTGTAGTACTTCCGGACACCTTCTTCGAGGTGTTGGAAAGTGAACGAGTTAACGGATATGAGAGTATTTTATAGTTTTGGCTTAGAATAGAGGCTGGAAAAAATTAATAGACTTGGAAGATTTTACTGACTTGTGAGAGGAGTTGAAAATCGAAAGTTTGTGTTTGAATTCGTTTCACTTTTAAATCAAATTTAAAGAAATGTTTGAGTCAAAAAACGTACCAATTCTGTTTAGAGAGTTGTTGATATCAGTTTCAGGACTAATTTTAATCATTTTTATCGAATAAATAGGCACCAAAACGTTTCAATGGTTTCTTATTTGCCTTTTCCAAAATTCACCAAAAATATCGAGCAATGAATTTTGGGCTGCTGAATAGAAAAAGAAAGGTTCTGAAGAGAGGGAGGGGGTAAAATTTCGAAGGCCCCATTTAGAAATATCCATAATTGAGTTATTGAATGATCTTCTTCAATGATTAGCGGATATAAGAGACAGAAACGATCATTTTGAGCTTTTTGCCTTAATTTCAAGCAGTTATAACGAATGCATTATTGGCAACGTCGCATTTCAAAAATAAAACGTCGATAATAATTGAAAAATCGGGTGACCTCGTGTCCTAATTCGATGATGCTGCAGATGAGAAACAAAAAATGTCATTTGAACTTTCTCTCTTGATCCTGTATTAAAGGAGTTATGACAAATGAGTTATTGGCAACGTCGCATTTCTAAAATAAAACATCGATAACAGAAAGATTGAGTGCCCCTGTTTGATGAAATGGATATAAGGGACAGCAAAAGTTATTTGAACTTCTTACCCTAATTTAGTGTCGTAGAAATTAAAACAAATGCATTATTGGCAACGTTGCATTCCCCCTTCCCCATTGAATATTAATATTTGAAAGATTGAGTGGCCTTGCTTAATGATGGTGGATATGAGGAACAGGTGAGATCTTTGAACTTTCCCCCTTAATCTAGTGGGTATTAAAGGAGTTGTGATCATTTACAAATGAGTTATTGGCAACGTCGCATTTCTGAAATGAAACATTGATAGCAGAATGATTAAGTGGCCTTGTTCGATGAGATGGATGGATGTGTGGGACAATGAGAGTCATTTGAACTTTTCACCCTAATTTAGTGTTGTAGAAGCTGGAACTAATACTTGGCAACGTTGCATCCCCCCCCCGCTTGAATATCAATAAGTACATATTTGAAAGATTGAGTAGCCTTGCTCAATAATAGCGGATATGAGGAACAGGAAAGATCATTCGAGCTTTCCCCCTAAATTCAGCAATCAGCATGGAAACAGTTACAGCGTTTGTATTATTGGCAACGTCGCATTTTTCAAAAATAAAACTGATGATTTGAAAATTTGAGTGATCTTACTTATTTGAATGGATATATGAGAAGCAAAAAATATCATTTAAACTTTTTGTTTAAATTCAATATTGAAAGAGTTGCAGCAAATGCATTTTTGGCAACGTCGCATTTTTTGGTAAAACAAACAAAACTTGAGTGACCTTGTTTGAAAAGAGTGGATATGATGAACAAAAAAGATCATTTTTGAACTTCTTGCCAAAACTGGAGTACTGAGGAAGTTGTAACAAATGCATTAATGGAAACATTGCATTTTTTTCAATAAAACTAATAATTTGAAAGATTGAGTAATCTTGCATATTTGAATAAATATTTAAACAAAAAAAAATTTATTGTTCCTGAGGAACAAAAAACATCATTTGAACTTTTTGCCTAAATTCAACATTATTGAAAGAGTTGCAGCAAATAAATTTTTGGCAACGTCGCTTTTTTTGATAAAACATTGATAATTGAAAAATTGAGTGACCTTTTTGATAAGAGTGGGTATGAGAAACAAAAACCATCATTTCAAACTCTTTGCCAAAACTTGAGTTTTGAGGAAGTTGTAACGAATGAATTATTGGCAACGTCGCATTTTTTTCAATTCAACTGATATTTGAGAGATAGCGTGAACTTTTTGATACCTATAAGTGGATACAAGGAACGAAAAACATCATTTGAGTTTTTCGCCAAAACTGAGTGTTATTGAGTAAGTTGTAACAAATGCATTATTGGCAACGTCGCATTTTTTTCAATTCAACTGATATTTGAGAGATAGCGTGAACTTTTTGATACCTATAAGTGGATACGAGGAACGAAAAACATCATTTGAGTTTTTCGCCAAAACTGAGTATTATTGAGTAAGTTGTAACAAATGCATTATTGGCAACGTCGCATTTTTTTTCAATAAAACTGATAATTTGAATGTTTGAATGATCTTACATATGTAAGTATGTATTTGAACATTTGAATCAATACGAGGAACAAAAAACATCATTTTGAACTTCTCTCGTAGAAAGAGTTGCAGCAAATGCATCTTTGGCAACGTCGCATTTTTTGATAAAACATTAATAATTGAAAAATTGAGTGACCTTTTTGATGAAGAGTGGATATGAGAAACAAAAAACATCATTCGAGCTTTTTGCCAAAACTGAGTTTTGAGAAAGTTGTAACGAATGAATTATTGGCAACGTCGCATTTTTTCAATTAGACCGATATTTGAGAGGTTGAGTGACCTTTTTGATATAAAATAGTGGTAAGTGGATATGAGAAACAAAAAAAAACATCATTTGAGTTTTTCGCCAAAACTGAGTGTCAAGGAAGTTTTAACAAAATGCATTATTGGCAACGTCGCATTTTCGAAATAAGTTGGTCTTGTTTGATCACGGTCGGTATGAGGAACTAAAAAAAGTTGGATTTGATCTTTTTTTTCTAAATCCAGTATTGAAGCCTGTAGGAGCACCATTAATGCATTATTGGCAACGTCGCATTTTCAAAATGAAACATCGATAGTTGAAGTATCAGGGGTCGGGATCTTGTACAATCCACCTGAATTCAGTGCTAAAGAAACTTCGAAATTTCAAAGGTACGCCATTTTTTGGTGGTGGGGGGGGGGGGGGTGGGGGATTCTTTTGAACATTTTGGGAAGATTCTGGAAATTATTAAATCCTGTGTTGTGAGCTGCAGATTTTTCGAGACTCTCTGCAATGCAACGTAACGTTGCTGTAATAAATCGATCGAATTAGATTGGTTCTTTTTGACTCCGATATTTTTGTCTTCAGTACTTGAATCCATATCTTCTGCTTCCAATAATTTCGAGTTTAACGATTTGTGTACATACATGACAATCTCCTTAAATTGAAAAGAAATGTACTATCGTCAGAGCGTGTTGAAGTCGAATAGAAGTACTGGATTATGGATTACACATTGTACAATATGTATCTATACGAGTAGGTATAAAAATGCTCGATAATTACACGCAGCTGATACGGATTATTTTACACTCGGCGATTATACCTACGTATATAGTACATTTATGGCGTAGGATAATGAAATCATCTCAATGACGCGCATTGTTGGAATTATAAGAAAATACGCGCCATAATAATATCCATATTGCCGGAGAAAAATCCTCAAGCTCTTCGCAGCTTCGCGACTCGAGCTCGAACAGATGAGAAGAAGAAATTTGATAATACGAGAGTGTAGAATATACCTAGCGTAATAATAACTTAGCCTATGGTATAGGATATGTTTGCGTCGTATTGTGTTTTTACTCGTAGTAGGATGGCTATGACGCAAATGTTACTTTCCGGCTTAACGCTGACGTAAGCAAAGTCGCTGATTGGTCGGTTTGCCGGCTCGGTGCGTTAAGCGGAAAGCTCTTTTTTTTCTGCGGGGCGTATACCTATTTTGTATTATACGATATGCGATGCCGGTGACGAGAATTATTGTGTGAGGATTGAGGAATGAGGAGGTACATGTGCCTTGCGAATGCAGGGAAAAAGCAATTAAAAACCTAGGTATAGGCGGCGGTGGCTCGGGCTCGAGCTTGGATCGCGTAGCAGCCTAAAAAACCTACGCTCTGTATTATTTTGTCACGTTTAATTAAACGTTTCGTAAGTTGTTTGTTCGCGAGTTGGATTTTTTCTCTTTTTCGGTTACCAGGTCGACTCGGAAATTTTGAATTTTAAACGTTTGGGTTGACCTTGAATTGGAGTAAATGGTTCCCTAGGAAGCTGACTTCGCAGTGCTGGAAAATATAAGTTTTTTTTGAATTTATTTTTGCAATTTGCACTGATCTGTTGAGATCGATTGGGGGGGGTGGGGGGGTTGAACCTTTGAGGAGTTCAAAAGGGCTCTGATGAAGTGGAAATTTGATTCTGGAATTTTTTTGTGTATGAAGAGATCATTTTTTATTATCAATTGTAATGGGAAAATTTTGAAAGCTCGATGATTTTTGGATTTTTTCATGAAGAATGAGTAAATATCCTCAGAGGTCTATTTCTGCCTTTTTTCAATGCTCTGGTTGACCTATAACCTCATCATAAGCACCCTCTTGACATTTCTTACCATATTCCCCCTCCCTTCCACCCCCATAGCTGAACATCTGGTGGCTTCATCTTTCATCCTACCTCTTTCAATCGCATCTACTGCAATGCATAGAACCCAATCAAAGCGTAAATCTGTCTGTACCTTATATTTTAATCCACGAATCTAAGTGAAAAAAACCCAACATGGAGACTAAACCGACCGCTTAAATTCTCCCCATCGACGACCTGAAGTAGGTACACCAGCGACCATCGCGAAGACTAAATCCAAATCGTCGAAGATGGCTATTAAGAGAAGGGAGGAGAGAAGAAGAAGGTACCTGAAGAATAATAATAGTAATCATAAATAAATCAACTCCTTCTTTTCAAAGCTTTTTACATGATTAAAGATTATAAAAAGGTCGATGTACTCTGCGTATTGGATTCTTGTTCGTATCACGATCACTACACCACACCACAGTGTATAAGCGGAGCAACTGTACCTTAGACACGGACACGTGATGACAAGACGAAGTATAGAATGAGAAGCAAAGCGAATAAAGAGGGTAGGGAAGATGAGAAGAAGACCAGGGAACACACTTTACTGCACGCAGTTCGAGAAGTGCACTGTGCATTGGACGATTGTTGAAAAGTCGAAACTCTTGGCAGGAAATAAAGCTTACTGCAAAGTGTAAAGGGTGCTGCAGTGCTAAACTAGGCTAAAATGTTCAACTTGGAGCTTTGCTTGTATTGTGTAGTTGAAAGCTTACACACTCGAAGAGGGTGAAATGCTTAGGCAAAGGAAGGATGAAGGTGTATCTGTCATGTTTAGTTCAAAGGTACACGTGTTTACCTCGTGTAAACCGAGCTACGGACCCTTTTTGAAAAGCAAGATGTTGTGCGGAAAGCAGAATATTGTAGAATGCGAACGAGGGGACCAGAACATAAAGAAAGTTCCTCTCGTTTGTGTACGATTGGATGGCGGTGGCTTCTGCTTCTCTTCTGTATAGTATATAGAATTTATTGCGTCTTAATTCCGAACCGAGAAGAAGCGCAACATGACAATAATTTTTACACCGAGCAACACGTCCGTTCGCGTATTCGTATCGACGAGCGAGAGCTTCTCAATTCTCAATTCTCATTCTCGTTTTCTTATACGAATACGATGAGTACGATGATGGTAAAACTTTTATATAACGAAAATCTCGAGCTGGAATGACGCCGTTGGCCTAGATTTCGTCCAAATGTTTGCTATATCTTTATTATGTACTTGGTGTGTGTATTTGAGAAAATATGCTTTGAAGTGGTCTTCGGTTGTATGGTTTTGTGATATTGCATGTTGATTTTACATCCACTTTGCCCATCTCACTATCAGATGAATGTATTTGTATAATGTATACGTACCTTTATAATGTAATACTCGAGAAGTAGAAGCGTTTTCAAACCTTTTGCAGATGATGTGTTTTGACACGTGATACTACGAATAGAAGTCGTAGAATCTGGACTTTGAAACCTATACTCTGATGAATTACTTTTTTGATCAGATTTTTTATTTCGGCTCAAATAAACATTTTTACAAAGTGTAACATATAATATGTTGAATTGATCAAAATCAATTGACTCATGATTGTATTTTTTCTTTGTTTCAGGTGAGTACAAATTTCCACCATAAAAGGAGTAGAATATATTGTGTATCTTCATGTTGAAATGAGTAAGTTATTTTATGATTTATGGCAGAATTCGTCTAGTTCTCTCAATTCTTGTACTTATTCGTTGTGAGAAGTGTTGGCTGTTTGAAATCTGGAATCAATTTTCTTATAATAAAGTGTGAGCTGCAAAAAGCAACCATTTTGAAAAAAAGTTGAGAAATTTTTTTAGAAATATGTATTGGAAGTTTTGAGGCTTCTCCTCCTTCCACTCCCCATCACACATCGTTTCCTCACGCCTGCGAGGAGATCTCTGGAAATTTCCTACACTTCATTCGAGTCGACCTTTCATCTCCCAATTCATCATGATCACTTCCAAGATGATCTAACCCCTCTAGGAAGTGAACGTCTTGAAAGCTTTTGAAGCGATTCTAATGTGCTGGAGAAAATTGAGCTTTCGCTGGAGGCTCCAGATTTGCTCAAAAGTGATCACAATCGATTTTGAAGGCGACTGCATATTCTTTTTGTGAAATGTTGTGTCCGTTATTTTTAAGATTTCGCTGAAAATCAAATTTATTCAGCTCAGTAGTTCAAAAAAATTTGGTTTTGAAGTTTGACAGGCATTTTTTTAAAACGGTGTTCCGAATTTCAGCTGAATTTGGCATCCAAAAATTCAACAGGGTGTCTTGAAAATCCTATTTATCCTGATTTTCGTGCTTTTGTCCTTCTGTACCTTGTTTTCGTTCTGTTTTATTGCCAAGAAGTTCTGTTTGTGAGGATTTTTCTATCAAACTTTGCAATTTTCCATTTTTTCAAAATTCAGAATTTTGGAATTTTTTCTTCAAATTTCTTTGAATAAATTTCGACCCTCCTCTCCCTCTTCCCCCCCAAATTGAAACATTTGAACGTTTGAAAAATGTATTATCAAAGTTCTGTTTTTTTTTTCTTTGGCATATGTATTGCCTACCAAACCTGATTTTTTTCTGCAAAAATTCTAATTTTTTGTCAAAACAATGGTAGAGAGTTTAATTTTTTTTAAATAATTATTATTATGTTCAACCAAACTCTTGAAATTTTCCATCCTTTATTTAGAATTTTGAAATTTTTTTCTCATGTTTTCTACCAGTTTTCTTTGAAATAATTTTCTAAACCTCGCTCGTCTCACCCCCTCCCCTCTCCTCTCTCCACTCTCCCCCTCCCCTCGCCATATTGAAACATTTTAAAAATTTATCATTATCAAAAATTCTGTATATTTTTTAAAATATTACCGACAAGACTTGATTTTCTGCTTCGAAGCCCAAAAATCCTGATTTCTTGCTCCAAAAATTCCATTTTTTCCCAAAATTGTGAAGAAGTCTTGATTTTTGAAAATTTTGAAAATTTTTGATTGGTTTTTTTCTTAATCAAAGTTTTGCATTTTTTGCATTTTTTCTGTTTTTTTTTTTCGAAAATTTTGATTCCCCCCCCCCCCCCGCTTCCCATTGAAACATTTGAACATTGAAAAAATTTATTAATAAAAGTCACGGTTTTTTTTTATTGACAAATTTGCCTACAGATGAATCTGCTTTTTTTCTCTAAAGATTCTAATTTTTTGTCAAAATAATGGTAAAAAGTTCAGTTTTTTTAAAATAGTCATATTCAAATAAACTCTGAAATTTTCCATTCTTTGTTCAATTTTGAAATTTTTTTCTCATTTTTTCTATTAAGTATGTAGTTTTCTTTGAAATAAGTTTTGGCTCTCACTCGTCCCACCCCCTCCCCACCCCTCCCCATATTGAAACATTTGAAAAATTTACTATCAAAGCTTCTGTATTTTTTTTTTTTTGCTGTTAAGGCTTGATTTTTTGCTTCAAAGTCTGAAAATCTTAATTTCTTGCTCCAAAAATTTCATTTTTTTCCAAAATTGCAAAAAAAACTTGATTTTTGAAAATTTTCTACCAAACTTTGCTATTTTTCATTTTGTTTTTCTTTATTCAGAATTTGTAATTTTTTCCAAGTTTCCTTGAATAAATCTCGACCATTTCCTCCTTCCCTTCCTACCTCCTCTCCCCCTCCCCATTTAAATATTTAACCAAATTTATTATCAGTTTTTTTTTTTTGACAAATTGCCTACTAAACCTAATTTTTTGCTCCCAAAATCCCAATTTTTGTCAAAATAATAGTAAAAAGTTTAGTTTTTTAAAAATTAATATCCTTTATTCAGAATTTTGAATTTTTTTTCTCATGTTTTCCTCTAGTTTTCTTCGAAATAAGTTTTGACTCTCACTCGTCCCACCCCCTTCCCACCCCTCCCCATATTGAAACATTAAAAAGAATACTATCAAAGCTTCTGCATTTTTTTTTTTGATTTTTTGCTTCAAAGCCTAAAAATCCTAATTTCTTGCTCCAAAAATTCAATTTTTCCCCAAAATTGCAAAAAAGTCTTGATTTTTGAAAATTTTCTCCCAAACTTTTCTATTTTCCATTTGTTTTTAATTATTCAGAATTGAGAATTTTTTTTCCTATTTTATTTGAATAAATTCCGATCGCTTCTTCCCTCCCTCCGTTTTCTCCCCCTGCCCATCAAAATATTTGAACAAATTTATTATCAAAGGTTCTGTTTTTTTTTTGACAATTTGCCTACAAAACCTGATTTTTTGCTCCCAAAATCTCAAGTTCTTGTCAAAATAATACTTAGTAAAAATTGTAGTTTTTTAAAAATCATTATTTTCAACCAAACTCTGAATCCTCTATTCAGAATTTTGAATTTTTTTCTCATGTTTTCTGCAAGTTTTCTTTGAAATGTGTTTTGACTCTCACTTGTCTTACCCCCTCCCCTTCCCATATTGAAACATTTAAAAATTTACTATCAAAAATTACTTTTTTTTTTAATATATATTGCCGACAAAGCTCGATCTTTTGCTTCAAAGTTCAAAAATTCAATTTTTTCCAAAATTGTGAAAAAGTCTTGATTTTTGTAAACTTTTTAACCAATCTTTGAAATTTTTGATTAAATTTTTTCTTACTTATTTCAGAATTTTGGATTTTTTCTATTTTTTTTTTTTTTGTCTTCTTTTGATAAATTTTGACTCTCCCTCGCCCCTTCTCCCCCTCATTGAAACGTTTGATATTTAGAGCAATTTTACCAAAGCTAAAATAGTAAACGAATAATTTACAACCTTTTCCATTAATTTTAGCTCATCCTTTAATGGCTGACGGTCGAAATGATGGCATAAGTGTACTCAAAAAAGTCGATAAAATATACATAAATTTTACCATCTGTTTTTTTTTACGAACCTACTTTTCTAGGCCAGTTCATGACAGCACGGATACTATTTTAAAAACGAATTATACCCAAATAACGAGTCTACTTTACCCATCTCACTCTTCGTCGCATAATTTCCAACGATATTCAAATCTCCCACAAGTACAAATATTGTACTTCCTCGCATAGAATTATGGTACTTACATCCTCAACTCGCACGCAACCAAAAAAATACCCAAGTAACCCCATTTCGTTTCACGCCAGCTACATATAAAGACACACACTCGAACGTACGAGTAAATCTGCATCGCTGCGAAAATCCGCTATATTTTCCGGAAGCGATTCTCGCCTTCATCATCATCATCATCCATCGCCACTGCATAATACCTGCTCGATGCAGCCGAAAACAGGTCCTGGGCTTGACCACCTTATCCATCCCCTCTCGTTGAAAAAATGACGTACGTACGCTGCGGATGATGCTGCGATGTGCGAAGTGCAAAACAAAACCCAAACCGTCCGACCAATATTCTCGGTGTGACCGATATTTTATAGTATAATTCGTCGAGTTCAAGGATGAGATATCGCGAGCTTCATCGAATCGAATACTCGTATAGCGGTTTCATTTCAGGAGCTGCGGCAAATACGCCACCGCGTACCGCATCCGTTCTCCGAGCACCGGATTGTTTGACGAGAAGCTCGTAAGCTCGCTCGTTCGCTCGAAAAGCTACGTATACGCTACGATATCATCACGAGCGACGACGACGACGAAGAAGACGACGAGAAAATGAAAATTACTACAACTTTTACCCAAACCGAACGCAAAATGCCAAGGCCGATTTGACACAGTGCCCTTGTTCGTAATTCAAGTACGAATAAACGTATACACGTTAAACCGACGTATAAGTACACCTAAAAACGACCGACCGACCATTCGTTAGTAGACCAGCAGGCGAGGGGGAGAGGTAGCACATAATCGATGCTCTTTTGGCTTTGTTCCTACGCTTCCTGGTTCGGTGATGACGATGAGCAAGGTGCCAGGAGTGAGGTGAGGTGAGGTGATGGTGGTGGCCGGACACCCATTCTGATACGTGTATAAATAAACATTTTTTTTTTTGTTTTTTCTCTCTGTTTTCAATACTCACTCATATATTACATATTATATCGACCTGTGAATGTGGAATGACGAAGAAGAAAGAGCCGTGCAAATTGACGATAATTAACTCTTAACATGTTTGAGTAGGTAAGGTACATGCGCAGGTTTACATCTTATATAGGGTGGGGGGAGAGGATGTTGAAGATGTATCAGCAGCAGCGGTCGTATAAGTACATTTGCGTACATGCCAGCACCTTTTTCATTTTTTCTCTAGCTATATAGGTACATATTTACGAGCTATCCTTATGCAATTTACCATATCGTGTGTAGGTTCTAGATTTTTTTATTTATTTCAAAACGTAGTAAAAGTTCCCCCCTCCCCAACCACCCTCCTCCAATCGCTGTATTAACCACTAACCTGCCGTTAAATGATGATCGAGTCGATGACGATGTACTAGCAGCGCATTTTAAAGGTCAGCTTTCCCCACGCCTTTACTACAACGTAGTTCAAGGTTTTATTACTCGGAATACGCGAGTATTTTCTATTCGTTTTCTTTTTTTTTCCTTTCGCGATCATGAGAAGAATTGTAAGTTTATGGGAAATTGAACCCCGGTGTTTGGAGGAAGAAAAGCGAAGGGAGAAGGAAGGGTCAGTGATGTAAAATGTAAAGCAATAATTCTGATAACATCCCAATTCGCACGTAAAACTTTCAATTTTTTGAGACAAAATCCAGGGGAAAAAATAGATTTTGAAAAAAATATAATGTTTCAAAATTTTGAAATTCGGGAAAAATTTGCCAAAAAATTGGAATTTTTGAAAATTTTTAAAAATCAGGAAAATTTTAAAGTTGGTGAAATTTTGGTTTAGAATTTTCGAAGGGAAAATAAGAGAAGTACGAGCGTCTTGTTTTGATGTAAAATTCCAAAAAAAAAAAACTAGGGTTTTGGCTTAACAAGGGAAGACGAGGGAGGATCCCGAAATTTTTTGGAAAAATGCTGAGCGAATGGCTTTAAACAGAATGCAGTTCATTTGATGAATTTCTCTCTAACATCTCAAGGTCAGAAACGATCTGAAAAAAAGTGTTGGAGGAGTTGAAAAGTAAAAGTCATCGACTAACGATTCAATTGTCTCATTTTTTCCAGCTCAAATTAATGTTTATTTCATCAATTTTTCGGCATTTTAATGAAATTTATCGCAATTTTTTTCGGAAAAGGGAGGCGGAAAGAACTCAGTTTCTTTAGCTATTTTTCAACTTGTAAAAAATGTTGCTGGTATTGAAAAAAAAGTTTAATCTACTACTCTTCCCCTTCCCCTTCCGCATGACTCAGGCTTGTCAAGGCTGCAAAAAAATTCTCGATGATGGAATTGGAATATTTTTTGTGAATTTCAATCAATTATTTGTTGCAATAATCGTTAAAGTGAATTTTTGATCGCGAATTCGTCTATTTATATTAATTTTCCCTTCTGTAAAAATCACAAAAATGACATTTTTAGTGCTGTTTTGAAGTTTTTTTTTTTTTTTAGCATTATCATCAAAATGGTTGATGGAGATTTGATTGGAAGGAAAAAACAATTCGATGCATTTCTGGGTGTCTGAAGAATTTTTTTGGAAACATTTTCTCACTGATTTTATCCAATTTCGTTCTAATTTTGTAAAATGATCTTTTTTTAAGAGAAAATTTTGGAATTATCAGGAGTATTATTGGGGGTGGCTCTTATTTTGAAGCTTCGTTTTTTTTTTGCGTTCCAACCTCCTGAAGTTTGAAGTTGTTCGATTTCAGAAGAAAATTATTCTTTTTTTTTTATTTTTTCCCAAGTCCGAGAAAGTTACATCAGAAGCCCCCCGCCCCCCCTTTCACTTGAAAAATCAGAAAAAAAATGTGAAAAATCAATTTTTCTTGAAAATTTAAATCTTTGCACACCGGACCTTTTCTAGAAAAAACCGCTCCGGTACCTCAAGCCTTGTGTGTTCCGTGAACCCCTTCGCTTCTCCCCCCCTCAAAGTTGTAGAATATCAAGAAAAATGGAATGAATCGATGATAGTATAATTTTTTTTTGTTGGAAATTTGCCATTTCTCCGTCAGAATTCTTCTTGATAACCTCCTTTTTTTAAAAAGAAAATCTGCTTCGATTCCTCAGACAATGTTGATTGCCTTGTATAATGCTCTTCGCCCCCTCCCCCTCCCCCTCCATTCAAAAAAAAAGTTGGAAAAAATTTTGAAAATGAAAAATTACAGGTCTTTGAAATGTTTTTATTTTTGATCAAAATTCTTCTTTCAATAAATCCATTCTCCCATAAAAAATATTCCTCAGTTTTCAAGTTGTGTCGGTCCGCTTGTATGAAACTCCCCTCTCCCTCCCCCCACCATCACAGAATTTTGAAAAATGATATCTTTATTGCAATCTGAAGTTTTTTGGAGATTTTCAATTTCTGAATGAGGTCTTTTTTCAAAAAAAAAAAAAATCGATTCCCCAAATAATGCTGACTTGCAAGTTTTGTGGGGGGGGGGGAGGGTCAAAATCTCTAGAGATTTTTTTTCCGTAAGATTCATCAACTCCAAAGTTTGACAGTGAAAAAAAATCTCAAAAAATTTTTTCACCCCCACCATCACAGAATTTTGAAAAATAATATCGATGTTGAAAAACTGAATTTTTTTTTGGAGATTTTCAATTTCTGAATGAGGTCTTTTTTCAAAAAAAAAAAAATCGATTCCCCAAATAATGCTGACTTGCAAGTTTTGTGGGGGGGGGGGGGGGGAGGGTCAAAATCTCTAGAGATTTTTTTTTCGTAAGATTCATCAACTTCAAAGTTTGACAGTGAAAAAAAATCTCAAAAAATTTTTTCACCCCCACCATCACAGAATTTTGAAAAATAATATCGATGTTGAAAAACTGAATTTTTTTTGGAGATTTTCAATTTCTGAATGAAGTCTTTTTTCAAAAAAAAAAAAAAAAAAAAAAAAAACTCGATTCCCCAAATAATGCTGACTTAAAGTTTTGGGGGGGGGGAGAGGTCAAAATCTCTAGAGATTTTTTTTCTCGTAAAAGTCACCAACTTCAAAGTTTAACAGTGAAAAAAAATCTCAAAAAAATTTTTTACATGTGCAAAGAATAAACCACCTTAATTACAAAATATGGTTAATTTGAATCTATAGGGCCTAAATTTTGTTTTTTTCTTTCTTTTATGGTGATTTTTTTTGAACTGGAAAATCTGAAAATCTTCCGGAGGCTTTAAAACAGCTCCAACTCACCACAAATTGATTTAGGAGGTCGAAACCAACTTCCCAGTATAGCAAATTTCAGTTTTCTACCTTCGATCTATCAATTTTTTCATTTTTGAAAATATTTATTTGGGTTTTCAGAAATTGATCAAAATTCAAGAATTGAAATTTGGGACCTGATGTTGTATTTTTGGAAATACTTTTGATTTTCTCTGCCAAGTCCAAAAATTTTTTTGCCTGCTAGGATCATCTTTCCTGTGAAATTTCTTCATTTTCAAAGGAAAAAAAGGGTGATGTTCTATTTTTTTGGGGGTTGAAAAGGTTTCTATTCGATGATTTTTCAGGATGTCTACCACGTCGTGAAAGTCGCGAAAAAGGTCGCGAAAGTCGCGAAAAAGATCGCGAAAGTTGCGAAAAAGGTCGAGAAAGTCGCGAAAAAGATCGCGAAAGTTACGAAAAAGGTCGCGAAATTCGCGAAAAAGATCGCGAAAGTTGCGAAAAATCACCCAGACTTTAATTTTGAAAAACTCCTTGTATTATTACGTATTCAATGCCTCAACCCTCCCCCCTCTCAAAAAAGTGTGAGCTTTATTGGAAATCTAGGTTTTCTGTCTTTAAAAATGGGGGGGGGGAGCACTGAATAAAAAGTCGCGATTTTTGAACATCAAATTTTTGGTAGACACTCTGTTTTTTCATAAATCATCTTTTTTTGAAGTATTTTCTCAATATTATTCGAATTTTTTCGTCATTGAAAGGGCATTTCTTTTCAACCCATTAAATTTCCTTACGAAACGAACAAACTTCACTAATGAGTACTCGACACAACTCGAAGGAGGAAAAACACCCAGCAACTTTTTCCTTAAAACCTTATATCGAAAAAGTATTTGAAACAAAAAAATGCAACACCTCATCCACTCTCCTCTCCTCCCCTTCGACACGATTTCAACCTTGAACGAAAAAGGTATACGTAGCGCTTAAAAAGTATGGCGGACGCGATGCCGATACCGATGCCGGTAAAATACTCGGTACGTTACTCGCCTAGTAAATGAGGAGTTTCTTTCGTTCGGTGTAGTACAAACTCCCCCGCATTGTTTACAATGCCAAAATATGGGACAACATACTTCCGCTATTTGGCGAGAGAGAAGAAGAACGCCGGTACCTCTACCTACTGTGTACTACCACTACGAAAATCCAAACAAAACAAACCAACCTCAACTTTTGCCGTGAGCGAGGAAAATCGATACTCGATTAGTTAAGGCGTTAAGCCGCCCGGCTGCGCTGTAATCGCGCGAGTTTTATAAATAAAATATAACGTGTATTTATACTCGGCAACGTAAATAGGTCAGATTTTGCAAAAGCTGCTGCAGAATCGATTTTAACTTCGGCGCATCCTCTAACCGTGGCCATTCAAAGTTTCTCGCCGTTGTGCTTTAGGTGTCCCTGTTGCCCCCCTGGCCCCCCTGGCCCTGGGTGATTGCTTGCTATGCTAGTTGCTACCCCTGCTGAATTTCCAGTTGCGTAGGTGGTGGGTTTTACCCGCGAGCAGGAGGTATTGTGTTTTGGGTGTATGGGATTGGGTGCTGCTGCCGGTGTCGGTGCCGGTGCTGTTGCTGACGCTACTGCTGCTGTGTTGATGATGTTGATATTTAAATGCGTCGTATTTTCCATCCATCGGGTCTTCTACTTCTATGTAGATATTTATTCGTAATTAGTTGGTTGTGTTTTTGCGATGTTTTTCGTTTTTCCGCTCTCTTTATACGAGTATTTCCTCTTTGTTTTCCTAGGTACGTTTTTCTGCTCGATATGTTTTAATTCACCTTCTATGTATACGGTGAAGCGAAATGTCGTCCTTGGGGGTTGATTTGAGCGTTTTACCTTCGCTCGAATCACGAATGTGTTGCGAAGTGTTTCCTACAGTTTGTTTACCTAATGGTTTAATGCATAATTTTGAATACATCAGGTGCATCTGATTGTTGTCGAGAGTTATCTCATGATTACATCGTGCGATGATGTTCCAGTATAATGCGTCGAGAAGTGCATATTTTTTTCGCATACCTATGGTACATATAACTTGTTTGAAAGTTGAGCTGTCAGATCGTGTTGGTTTGTTGCACGAAATATGTGGCGAAGAAGAAAATAAAAACAGTTATTTACTCGTTTTGTAATTTCAACTTTCTTTGGTTATTTTTTACGAGTTGAGCGAATTTGAAATTTCACACTCGCAGAATCTTTAGTTTTGTCGGATAGGCCTGAATGTTTGTTTCGTGTGATTTGATTTGGGCTATTGAATTTATTTGCTACCGATTTGAGTTGTTTTCGATGAAAATTGAAAAACAAATTCTTGGCAACGTTGCAGTATTTATGGCGCATTTGTTTTCTGTATTGATAAAGATGAATTTATCCTAATTTATCCATCAAATAGCTGATGGTTCTTTTGAAATCATTGTGGAGTGTTCCAGCACTCATTTTGCCCATCTGTCAATTTGAAGAGATGAAAACGTTCATTTGATCTTTCCTTACTATAGTTCAACGTTGCAACTTGCAAATAAAATGTAGTTAGGTTTAATCCATTTTAACTCAAACTGAGTTCATCTTTAGGTTTATTGAAGTTGCACAAAAAAAAATCGATGCATTTTCAATTCGACGTTGCCAATGATACATTTTCCATTCAAATGTGCATTTCCCAGTTCAGCATTTCCAATCCAGTCTACATTGAAACAGGTTTTGTAATTACACCAGAGTTGACCAAAAAGTTCATGCAGCGTTTTTGTCATCATGTCTGACTGATAAATTCAAAGTTTGATATTTCATATTTAATTCGACGTTGCCAATAATCCATTTTGTATTCAAAAGCATATTTTTGTTGAACTGACCTTATAATGAAACCACTTATAATTAATGAAGTTTTTAGTGATGAAATTTATGTTGTTTTGAATTTTGGTACATTCGAAGTGCAACGTTGCCAATTTGTAAACTGTTTTATTCATTTTCCAATAATCTGCCCAGGTACTCAGCATTACAACAATTCAAGTATTACACTAGGCAACGGCATATTTGTGTTCGGGTTGAAAATGGGCTTAATCGATAGTTTAGACCCTAAAACAAAAAACAGAGTGGGGTTTTTCAATTTGAGTTGTTTTTGTAGTCAGGAGAGATGATCAAAGTTGCAAAAATGGCCGTTTTTGCCCTATTTCACAAGTTTGTGGAGATATCAGTATTATGTTTCAAAAAAAACCAAGGTCATATTCGGATTCTGCGCACTTTTTTAAGTAAACAATTTCACCGGATTTTTGATTTTCGAAGTTTCAAGCGCATACGGAAGATTTTTGTTTGTAACATATCTTAAAACTCGGGGCGAGAGCCTCGCCCGCGCGAACACGGTTCCGAGCCACGAGTACGTGGTGGAGTAACGCCAGCGTCGCGCGCTCCGAGTTTTAAAATATGTTATAAACAAAAATCTTCCGTATGCGCTTGAAACTTCGAAAATCAAAAATCCGGTGAAATTGTTTACTTGAAAAAGTGAGTAGAATCCGAATATGACCTTGGTTTTTTTTGAAACATGATACTGATGTCTCCACAAACTCGTGAAATAGGGCAAAAACGGCCATTTTTGCAACTTTGATCATCTCTCCTGACTACAAAAACAATTCAAATTGAAAAACCCCACTCTGTTTTTTGTTTTAGGGTCTAAACTATCGATTAAGCCCATTTTCAACCCGAACACAAAAAAAAGGTCAAAAATTGTTGCCTAGTGTTATTGAAATTTTGATTTTTCAAGACTAAAATGCGACGTTGCCATTGCCAATTATCTACTTCCTTCATAATCAAATTGCACTTGCCATTATTTTTATGTTTATTAAGATAGGTACATAATTGATAAATTTTTTCAAAGGTTTATTACTCGTATTATTGATTACATTTTTGATTATGCCATTTTTACTCGATCGAAATATCAATTTTTCGTGAGAAATGCGACGTTGCCAATTATCCATTTTATATTCAGATTGGAATTTGGATTTTCCATTGTTTTTGTGTTGAAAAAAATATTTTAAGAACAAATTGAGTACCTTTTTTTGAAACGTTTGTATAGCAATTGATCTGTTTACAATCGAATCGAATCATTTACAAACGATTGGTGATCGAACAAATTGATTGGTTTGTAGGTGAATTACTCGCGAACGAATTGATTAGTGGTTGGTGAATCATTTGCGAACGAATCGAATAATTTTGATGAATCATTCGCGAACCAATTGATTCGTATAAGTGTCTCATTCGCGAACGCATTGATTCATTTACTGAGTTTTTGGCGAATCATTCACGAACGAATTGAATAATTGTTGGCAAATCATTCGCGACCGATTTGAATAATTTTTGGCGAATCATTCGCTAACGAGTTGAATAATTGTTGGCAAATCATTCGCGACCGATTTGAATAATTTTTGGCGAATCATTCGCGAACGAGTTGATATGCATAAGTGAATCGTTCGCAAACGAATCGATTCATTTGCCTAATTTTTGGTGAATCATTCACGAACGAATTGAATAATTGTTGGCAGATCATTCGCGACCGAATTGAATAATTTTTGGCGAATCATTCGCGAACGAGTTGATATGCATAAGTGAATCGTTCGCGAACGAATCGATTCATTTCGTGTAAGTGACTCGTTCGCGAACAAATCGATTCATTTACTCAATTTTTGGTGCATCATTCACGAACGAATTGATTTGTATAAGTGACTCGTTCACGAACGAAATGATTCGTATAGGTGACTCGTTTGCGAATGAGTCGATTCATTTGCCTAATTTTTGGTGAATCATTCACGAACGAATTGAATAACTTTTGGTGAATCATTCGCGAACGAATTGATTCATTTACTCAATTTTTGGTGAATCATTCACGAACGAATTGATTTGTATAAGTGAATCATTCACGAACGAATTGATTTGTATAAGTGAATCATTCACGAACGAATTGATTTGAATAAGTGACTCGTTTGCGAACGAATCGATTCGTATAAGTGACTCGATTGCGAACGAATCGATTCATTTGCCTAATTTTAGGTGAATCATTCAGGAACGAATTGAATAACTTTTGGCGAATCATTCACGAACGAACTGATTTAGGTAAGTGACTCGTTCGCGAACGAATCGATTCATTTACTCAATTTTTGGTGAATCATTCGCGAACGAATTGATTTGTATAAGTGACTCGTTCACGAACGAAATGATTCGTATAAGTGACTCGTTTGCGAACGAATCGATTCATTTGCCCAATTTTTGGTGAATCATTCACGAACGAATTGATTAACTTTTGGTGAATCATTCGCGAACGAATCGATCCATTTACTCAATTTTTGGTGAATCATTCACGAACGAATTGATTCGTATGAGTGACTCGTTCACGAACGAAACGATTCGTATAAGTGAATCGTTCGCGAACGAATCGATTCATTTACCTAATTTTTGGTGAATCATTCGCTAACGAATTGATTCGTATAAGTGTCTCGTTCGCGAACGAATCGATTAATTTACTCAATTTTTGGTGAATCATTCGCGAACGAATTGAATAATTTTTGGCGAATCATTCGCGAACGAATTTATTTGTAAATTGAAGAATTGATCAATTCGTTCGCGAATGGTTCTTTCAAAAAATTATTCAATTCGTTCATGAATGATTCCCTCAAATGAATTACTCTCACGAACATTTCACTGAGAATTGAATCAATTTATCCGTAAACAATTCGTTAGGAATGATGGAGGCTTTGTGAGATTTGAAGTTTCGTCGAAATCGGTTCATTCGTTTTCTACGTAATGAGTTGAAGTTAATTTTCGTCCCTCCCCTGTAAATTTCAAGCAATTGTTCAATTTTTCCGATGTTTTTAATCACATGTTGATAAATTTCACGTCCCGATTTCACGCTCTTCCCCCCTGTATCATTTCCTTTTCCCTTATATTTTTCAAAAAATTAAACATTTCAACATATATTTTTACACCTCTTGCGCAACGCTTCTAACCCCATATACAAACAAAAGGTAACTCTCACACTCTACGACAACTCATCCTATTATTTTAAAAACAAAAACCGTAAACAGCTCGAAAAAATTTCGCAATCCGCATCGCGCGAAACCGAAAACCCTCCGAAGTCCGAAAGTAATAAAAAAACGAAAGATTTATCGCTCGCACAACCGTAAAACAGTAAAACAGTAGTAATTCATCGGTAATGGTTAATTTTTCGCAACAGCTCTAAAATTTTCTCCCACCTTTGATTCATTCTCCATCCCGTCAAAACTCAAAAGGCCACGATCATAAACATCGTTCTCGATTTTCGCCTCATCATAATATCATAAACGTCTAATTCGCAGCAATACTCGTATACCTACCTACGTATAAACGCATAAGTGAGGGCGAGTTTTCCACTTTGCTGCAGTAAATCATCGCACAGAACAGAACAGAACGTGTCTCTCGTCGCTGGATTTTTCCGTCATTTGATACTGTTTTCCAGAGCAAGATAGAGATGTGGTGCGAAGTGTTAACTCCCCTCAGCTCACTTTCTCTACTCTTTTCCTGTACACTTCAAACCCTATTTGCTTCGATATAGTATACTGGTCGAATACTTGACAGCGGCGCTGTGTTGTATGTTGTGACCCCACAACGCATACTACGCCAACGCTTTTAATCGTATATTTACGGCGTAGGAGTATGCAAAACATGAATCATCTTTTATTTTTTCGCAATACTCGTATTTATACGAGACTCTGGTGACAAATAATAATGTCGAAAATTGGGCCATTTTATCGTTGTTCGCTTCCCCTGGCCCAAGCCAATCTGCGATACTGTGTAACGTAACCATTTTTATACACATCCGATGAATGAAACCGAGTCCGAAACTTTCAATATTCGACGTCATCTGCAGCAGCAGTAATTACCGCATCAGCATCAGCATCGTTGCCATGTTTCGAGCCAATGAAAAGGGAACAAACGAGCAGAAAAAAAGTAGATACTAATTACACACGAAAAAAGAGAAACTGATCTGAGTAGTGAAAACGTATACGCAGGTTTGGTCGAAGGTACTCGTAGTACATACGTACGTACGTACGTAAGCCCGTACGTACTCTACGTACCATTAACCTGAGTAATACGATACTCGTATTCGCTGCAACGTAGCATAGCATGTTAAAAGCGTGCACGAACAAGATGCTAAACGACGACGACGACGAAAACGGCACACGTTGTATTTATAAAGCCATAGCCAGGCCCCACAGCCAGCGAAGTAGGGATGACCTATATTCGTTTGTTTACATCGTAAAATCCTTGAAATTGCGATATTTCACGAGCATCGCATCGCCGGTCGTTTCCCAAGTACCGGCTACCTAGCATTATTATCATAGTATTGTAAATTTTTTTTATTGTTATATACGTACCAAGATAACCAGCAACGTGAAACGATACGCAATGCAGCGTATAGCTTAGCAGCGCACAACCAAACGAAAAAATCCTGGATAAAGTTTGAGTATGGTAGGAGGAGGAGGAGTAGGAGGGCGTAGTATAATTTTAATCATGCTAAAACAATTACCTATACGATCGCCTCGTCTATAGCTCTTTATGCAGTGTATCCGATTAAATGGTACTTGGCCTATCGAGTGCATTGTACACGTGATATTTAAATCATTACGCGTATTATTTCGTGATTAAGCCATTAACCGATAGCGTGGATCGGGCTTCTTACGTTATACGAGGATCGTAAGGAGTACGTAGACGTACGTTGCCAGCACGAATGGCTAAGCTTGTACTTTAATCGCCAATTATGTTCGCGTTTCGATTTTTTCAGCCTATTACAAAGCGTTTTTTTTTCTGTATTCTTATTTTTCGCTTGTTGTGTATTGAACGTTATAAATGCATTAACGTTTTTGTACGTACGTACCAAATCGTCAGGCAGGCTTCTTAAAAGCAATTCGTAGTATACTTGGTTGGATAGCGTAAGGCAATTGAAATAAAATCACGACTAGTTTCAATAATGTTCGCAATGACGTTGTAGAATTTAGATTTAGAAAGCCGGTAGTTCCTTAAAAAGTACCAAATATCGACTTTTTATTTCACGAGTAAAATACTGTAAGATTTTGGGTGCCAAAAATGCGTCAATTTTTGCAAATTGCATAGGTAGGCAAATTTACGAGATTAAATTTTTGGCATTTCAAGAATGGAAGTACAATACTTGAAAAAAAAGAAAAGGAATTTGCTATTTGGTAAGATGTATAAAGGGTGATCAAATTTTGATATGAAATGGATAATTGACAACGTGGCATTAGTCATGAAAAAAAATTCAATTCAAAAAATAAGATCTTCGTTATCTTGATCACTGGCCGCAAAAAATTGATTGGATTCATTTTTGATTCAATGTCGATAATACCGAGAAATTTGTTTTGAATATTGAATTGATTATTGGCAACGTCGCATTTTACCCAAACAGATGTAATTTCAAGAACAAGAAAGGAATTATTGAGAAACTGACTATGAACCCTGGGAAACTTGATTAAAATTGTCCAATCGTTTTGTCCAATGTAAAATTATGTAACATACAGTTTTACTTATGAAACAGATTATTGGCAACGTTGCACCATTCATGAGACATGAAAATTTTGAAACTTCAAGAATGGTAATCTAATTGAGATCACAATACTTGAAACAAAAAATAAAAATCTTCTTTTTAATAATAATATGATGGCCAATAAATTATATGAAATGGATTACTCGCAACGTTGCATTATTTACAAAAAATGCGCATTTTTCAATAATTTGAATTTTTTTAAAAAATGGAAGCTTCTTAATATTGACCTACAGTTACCAAAAAATTGATTGAATTTATTTTTAGCTCGACATTGCTAATTAATAACATCAAATTTGTTTTAAATGTAAAACGGAGTATTGGCAACGTTGCATTTGTTTTCTAAAACTCAAATTTCAAGTCCAAGGATGAAAATCATCAAGAAGCTGATCATAAACCACAAAAAAATTCACCAATCATTTAGGCCAGTATGAAAATGGTGGAAAGTGCATTTTGAATATGATTATTGGCAACGTTGCATTATTTATGTGACTTGTATCACAAATCAAATCCTTGAAATTTCAGGAATGTAATCACAACATCAATCACAAAAGTAATTGGCTGCTCAGTATAAGAGTATCACGAGTAATTCAATTTTTGATGTGGAACTGATTATTGGCAACGTTGCATTATTCACAGAAAATGCACATTTTTCAATAATTTGAATTTTTTTAAAAATCGGAATCCACTTAATATTGACCTAGAGTTAGGTACCAAAAACACGATTGAATTTATTTTTAGCTCGACATTATTAATTAATAACATCAACTTTGTTTTAAATGTAAAAGTATTGACAAAGTTGCATTTCTTTTCTAAAACTGAAATTTCAAGTCCAAGAATGAAAATCATCGAGAAGCTGATCATAAACCACAAAATAATTCTCTATCATTTAGGCCGGTATGAAAACTGTGGAAAGTGCATTTTGAATATGAAAATGATTATTGACAACGTCGCATTATTTATGTGACTGGTATCACGAATCAAATGCTTGAAATTTCAGGAATGTAATCACAACATCAATCACAAAAGTAATTGGCTGCTCAGTATGAGAGTATCACGAGTAATTCAATTTTTGATGTGGAACTGATTATTGGCAACGTTGCATTATTCACAGAAAATGTGCATTTTTCTGATTTTTCAATAATTTGAATTTTAAAAAGAATGAAATCTTCTGAATATTGACCTAGAGTTACCAAAAAATTGATTGAATTTATTTTTACTCGACATTATTAATTAATAACATCAAATTTGTTTTAAATGTAAAATGGAGTATTGGCAACGTTGCATTTTTTTTTCTAAAACTGAAATTTCAAGTCCAAAAATGAACATCAAAAATTCTCTGTCATTTAGGCCAGTATGAAAATGGTGGAAAGAGCATTTTCAATATGAAATTGATTATTGGCAACGTCGCATTATTTTTATGTGACTGGTAGGTATCACAAATCAAATGCTTGAAATTTCAGGAATGTGATCACAACACTAATCACAAAAGTAATTGGCTGCTCAGTATAAGAGTATCACGAGAGTAATTCAATTTTTGATATGGAACTGATTATTGGCAACGTTGCATTATTCATAGAAAATCCAAATTCCAAGAATTCAGTAATGAAATCTTTATAAATGGATATGCAAAATTGTGGTCACAAGTCACAAGCTACAAGATTTGATTTTGAGTTCATTTTTGAAAGCAAGTAATTTGTATATTGAATACGTATGAAATGGATTATTGGCAACATTGCATAACTATCAAAACAGTGAAATTTCAAGAACAAGAATAGAATTATCAAGATGCTGATCATTGCTCGTGACTGAGTCATGACTCTGAAGAAAATGATCAGTTATTCGTTCAAAGAATGTAAAATGTATATTATTGGCAACATTGCGTTTCTCCCAAAAAGTTTCAAGAAAAAACATAGTATTACCAAGAAGCTAATCATAAATCCCCCTCCCCCTCCAGAACCTAAAAAAGATCAATTTTCGCTCAACATTCAAAGAAATAGAAAATGTATCTTGAATACAAATAGATTATTGGCAACGTTGCGTTTCTCCCAAAAATACCAAAAAACTTATCGTAAATCCCCCCTTCAGCGGCCCCAAAATATCATTTTCCCCCCAATATTTTGAAGAAATGAAAAATGTATCTTGAGACTTGAATACAAAATATGTAGATTATTGGCAATGTCGTATTAGAACAAAAAAAAATTTGAAACTTGAATAAGACTAATAGAATTTTCAAGAAGCTGATCACAAACCCGAGTAAAAATTGACCAATTATTTTATCCAGAATAAAAATAATGAAAAATGCATTTTGAATACACAGTGGATTATTGGCAACGTCGCATTGCACCCAAAAAATTGAACCTCAACAACATGGACAGAACTACATATTTCGAATTTTTCAATTGATTTTACTTTTGACTTAAAATCGAGTTTCGAGAAAGATGGGTTGA
Organism: Planococcus citri; assembly: GCF_950023065.1. Classification (NCBI taxonomy): domain Eukaryota; kingdom Metazoa; phylum Arthropoda; class Insecta; order Hemiptera; family Pseudococcidae; genus Planococcus; species Planococcus citri. Next base: position 13,645,044 of record NC_088681.1, read on the forward strand.
ATTTTTAAAATTTAAAAAATTCTGCATGGAAATGAAATTTTGGGCTTTTGAGGTCGCTGATTTCTCGATCAATTCTGCTTCAGAGACGAAATCAGCGACAGTAAAACGCTAATTTTCATAGTCAGGTCTCTATTTTGGAAATTTTGAAAATCGACCCCCCCCCCTCCTATCGAGGAGCTCGATTCGTATCATGCACTAGTGGAATTTCCTTCTCCATCTTGTAGAAATCTCACCGAGTTCACATTTGCCCCAAGGCATCGGATTTGCGTGACTAGTACATCTTTAAATTCGCATCATTAGTTGAAAAATCGAACTCACCGTTGCCAATACCTAATTTATTTTCAGCCGGTTCAAAGTTGATTCGCTAATAGTCATAATTTCATTTACGTAATCGAGAAATCTGATACATAGTATAATTTTTATCAACTTCTACGCAACTATGTATGCGAAGAAAGACTTTTTTTTTATCTGTTTGCGTTTCTGTAGTGTATTTATACTTTTAGTTTCAAGATTGCAAGAACTGGCGAAAGTTCATCGCGAATCAATTTTTGAAACTGATTCAAACTGTATAAATAATCTGAATTCGTAGCCACCTACTGCGTATCGCTTGCAATAGTACACATATTACTCAATTGATCCATTTCTGTGTGAGTGTCTCGTGCACTGTGTAACCGTATAATAATAATACGAGGAGGAAAAAAAGCGCATACTCGTGAAATTTCCAGCAGCCGAAGAGCAAAGGATTCACTCTATCTGACCTAGTAGTTTTTATGACCTACTTCAAAATAGGTCATTTTAATATTTGTTTCAACGTCAGTTATCGCGCCAGTTGGTAAAATATTGCAAGTTTATCGTCTCCTTGAAAATTTGCTTTTAGGCTAAGTAAATCATTATAGGATAGTTCTTTTTTTCCAATACTTAATTACCTTACGCTTGTATAGTTCGAATCACGACGATGTAGATTAAAACAATGAATTCAACTCCAAGGGTATTTCTTTCTCTCTATTTACCTGCAGCTTACTTACAAGTTACAATGTATTTCAAATTAGGAAAAAAGCTAAAAAAAAACACTCCATAATTGCAAAATCGATTCGTAAGCATTTTTATAGTAAAATATACCTACGTGAACAGAGCAGCAAAAACGGAAAGAGCACCAGTTACACGCAATTCGCGTCGTAAACAAGCCCCTCGCTCGTACTCCTCGTCCTCTTGTGCACCCTGGTAAACATTTCCTATCTTTTGTGTTATTCTATAATACGAAGAGCAAGAAGGAACTGCCAACTTGCAAACTGCGTAGTTTACTTAGCTTATGCCACCGTCACCTTCGCTTCTTCTCCTCATCGTCGACAAAGAGCAAAAAGCTATCGTTTCACATGACAGCTTTTTCAGCCACTAGCACCAGCTCTGGGAGCTGTACAAGATGATACGACCGCGTCGACGATGGAAATTCCCTAGTCGATTGAGAAGCGCAAACCAAACGCGAGTTATAACGTATTTATAAACGTATCGTTTGCCTGCCCTTTGCAAATCCACACGATGATGAAAAAGCTCTAGCATAGGATGAGGATGAGCTACGAAAATATAGCACGCTTAATGGCAATGGCCAGCGCCAGCGAGTGGCAAGGTGGTACATTATACGCAGTATTTTGTAAATATACCTTGCTAAAAGATACACACAGATATATAGACCCTTTGCAAAGCTGCAAAGTGGAAACTTGCGGTGTACACCGATGACGCGCTTTTAGCACTCGGGTCGATAAACTACGTTCTAAAATAAAACGATACCAATCGATAAGCAGTTTTAGAACGTGTATAAATACATATGTATGTGGATGTGCGGATGTGTTGGTGTGTGCATGTGAGCCGAGTGTATTCATGTGCATGTTTATGTGCACTTTTGTACGCACACCAGCACCGTAGATGCATTATTAGATCCGAGTTATACGTTGAAAAGGCTCTCTGGATATGCGCTCTGTTGTTTGCGCGTTATTTACTCGTGTATTTTATACGCGCCAGAATCGTGTACTGTTCCTCTGGTCTAAGTATATAAGTTTTGTATCGTGTTTTTATTGCCCTGGAGCGCGCGAATTTACAGTATACAGGGTGTCCGATCAAAAGACAGGGGAATTATGGGCTAAGGCTGCAAACTTTGCCCGTGGCGAGCTCGTCTCCAGAATTAAAGAAGTTATAAGCAGTTCGAAATGATTTCAAAAATTTCAAATTTTCATCCACCTTCTACCAAAATATCTAAAAATAGTTGAAATTTGTAAAAATGCAATTTTTCTTGCCTAAAAAGTTAGTCAATTGCAAAAAAAAGAAACGTCACCCCATATTTTCGTCATTTTTTTGGGGATTTTTCCGAAATTGGTGAGGAGCAGAGGGTACTGAAGGGACATACCCATAAAGTGAATGCATATTCGAACTCAGCGCCCACGAAAACCCTACAAACGATACGTCACACAAAGTTTCAATTTTTCTAGGATTTCCATTATGTTTGGGACATGGGGGAGGGGGGCAGGGGGATGGGACTGATAAAGTAAGTAGATTTTCGAACTCGACAGTCTCAAAAACCAAACAAACGACACGTCACATTGCATTTTGAAACTTCCGGAATTTTCACCATGTTTTGGACATGGAAGGGGGTGAGGGGGAGGTGGTCAGAGGGGTCAGATCGAAAAAATAGGCGAATATTTGAACTCAGCATCGTCGACTCATCAACAATCGATATGTCACATCACTTTTACATTTTTTTGGGAGTTTTCATCAAAATCGTGGAATCCCCCCCCCCTCCGACCTCCCCAAACGTGTCAAGATCCTATTCGCAAGACTAGTTTATTGAAAAAAATGTGAAATTAGTGATCTCAAAAACCCAGAATTGAATTTGCATGCAACAATTTTGAAATTTTCAATTTGAACCCCCCCCCCGTCCTCTATTGGGGCTCCATGCTACCATTTTTGAAATTTTGAAAATTGAAATCGAATTGAACCATCTCTCCCTTCCTAATGTGAATCAACGACCTCAAAAGGCCAGAAAATTCAGTGCCCATGTCATGATTTTGTTGTTTTTGAAGATGGAATCCCCTCTTTTACCCTCTTGAAGCTGAATTTGTGGTCAGGGGTACTACATATCTAGTGAAAACATTTGAATCAGTGATGTCGAAGACTGAGAATATGTGAAATTAGCGACCAGCGACCTTAAAACACCGGAATTGAATTTGCACACGTAGCAATTAAAATTTTCTAATTTAACCCCCGCCCCCTCCCATCCTCCTTCTCCTTCTCCACCTCTTTTGGAACTCCATGCCATGATTTTTGTGATTTTGAAATTTGGAATTTAGTCGAACCATATCCCTCTCTTGGATCTCAATTTGTGTTCAGGGATTAGAATCAAGTGAAAAAATCTGAATCAACGACCTCAAAAGCCCAAAAAATTCTATGCTCTTAAATCAGTGAAGATGTTGAAAACTCAAGGTCGATTTTTGGGATCAGTGATAAAATTAAGTGAAAAAAAACCGAAATTAGCCTCCTCAGAAATTCAAAATTGCATCCCTACATATGTCAGAATTTTGAACCCCCTCCCGCCCCCCCCGGTCTCATAATTTTAATTTGATTTGATGCCAGTCTCATAAATAATGCGACGTTGCCAATAATCATTTTCATATTCAAAATGCACTTCCCATCATTTTCATACTGGAGGAATGATTGATAATTTTTCTTAGTTTATGATCAGCTTCTTGATGAAAAAAGTCTGAAGTAAAATGAAATTGAAAAATCATAATCAGCGACCTCCAAAAACCAGTTTTTGAAATTTTTAGAAAAGACGGTTCCTTCTCCTTTCTTCTCCGGTGCTCAATTTTCAATTTCAACTATGGGTTGGGTGAAGAAAATCGAAATCAGCAATCTATGAAACACCCTCATAATTTGAATTTGATTTGATGTCAGTCTCATAAATAATGCGACGTTGCCAATAATCATTTTCATATTCAAAATGCACTTCCCATCGTTTTCATACTGCAGGAATGATTGATAATTTTTCTTAGTTTATGATCAGCTTTTTGATGATTTCAGTTCTAGAAAAGAAATGCAACGTTGCCAATGCTTCATTTTATATTTAAAACAAATTTGATTGAGTCAAAAATGAATTCAATCAATTTTTTGATAATTCAGGATCAATATTAAGAAGATTTCATTTTTCTTTTTTTTTTGAATTCCAATTATTGAGAAACGCGCGGTTTTTTGTATATAATGCAACGTTGCCAATAATCCATTTCATATGTAAATTATTGGTCATCGCCTTATTTCCAAAAATGTGATTTTTATCAATTTTTTTTCAGTGTTGTGGTCTCATTCAGATTCTATTCTTGAAATTTCAAATGTTTCATGTCTCATGAATAGTGCAACGTTGTCATTTCATGTGTAAAATATAAAATATATGTTCTATCATTTTAGACTGGACAAAATGATAAGCCGATTTTTATTTTTTCAACGTTCATTGTCAGTTTCTCAATACACTTTCTTGTTCTTGAAATTTCATCTGTTTGGGTGAAATGCGACGTTGCCAGTCATCCATTTAATATTCTATTATTGATGTTGAATCAAAAAATGAATCCAATCAATTTTTTGTACCCAGTAATTAAAATAAGTAAGATCTTCTATTTTTGAATTTGAATTTTTTTTATGAATAATGCGACGTTGCCAATTATCTATTTCTTATCAAAATTTATGCATTTTGTGGAACTTTTGTACTTGAAAAGTCCACCTAAAATTATAAAAAAATTTGCTTTTTCATAATTGGTTGATGAATTTGAGAATTTTTTTTAGATTTGATGTTTCGTCAAGTATCTCTCACTTCTGCTTTCATCCGCTCCCTTCACCCTTCAGCTATTCTAATTTTCTGTATATTTTGGAGATTTTGTAAACAGCTTGCCTCTGATTTCATGAGCAATGAGCATAATTGGCCCCTGAATTGGGGGGGGGGGTGAGGTGAAGGGATCCAAAAGATGATACACAATGCACTTATATGCCACACCAGGCTAGGCCATGCCAGGCCAGCGAAAAGTTAGGTAAACGTACGCAGTTCAGTGGGCAATTTACGTGTGTACCGATACGTGAAATTTTTCAATTAAATTGACCAAAGGTGCGACGACGTAATCACCAGGGTGTCTACAGCACGAAAAAAGTACGAATTTACGAAAAAAGCACGAAATTCGAAAATGACCCAAAAAAGTACGAAAAAACGTCAAAAATGTACGAAATTTACGAAATTTGTACGAAATTTTAAAATGTTAATTATCCGACAAAATTACCATAATGTATCCTCATAATTTTTATTTTTTTCAAAAGATTTTGCCCTCGCTTCGCTCGGGCTAAATTATTGTTTTCTATATTTTCTCAAATTATTCATTGTGTTTGGAAAGTAGTTGGTTTTAAACAAACTTTTTAAAATGTCATTGGTGGAAAAACTGGATTTTTCACATTAAAATTACTACTGTTTCGCTTCATGAAACTACAAATTTAGATAAGCTTTTGCCCTCGCTTCGCTCGGGCCAATTTGGTGCTTTTTCCTGCTTACAATTTCAAAAAACCATTGATAAAATTGAAAAAAATTGAGATAAAGAAAAACAGAATTTCTTACATTAAAATTGATATTGTTCTGCTTTTCGAACTACAATTTTCTGAAGCTTTTGCCCTCGCTTAGCTTGGGATTGTTTTGTTTTGTTTTTCAAAATTGAAATTCTTTTAAAAAAATCGTCAACAAAGTAAGTATTTAATTTTTAAAGTTTCAAAGTAAAAAATGAAATTCTCGCATACCTACTTCCCGAAATAGTACAATTTTTCAATAGTTTTCGCCTTCACTTGGACCTGTTCTCTGACTTTTTTCTTATCAAAATTAACATCCTAAAAACATCTTTCCAATTGCATATAAAATTTTATAAACCAAAAAACGAACTCGTTGCATTAAAAAGCAATTGTTTTTTTTTATAGTTCTCTCGAAATACGAATTTTCCAAAGTTTTTGCCCTCGCCTCGCTCGGGCCTTTCCTCTTTTTTTTGGAAGTCTCGTTTTCAAGTCTTTTGAAATCATATTTTCAAACACTTTCCCCCTTCTCAGGCCAATCTTTTTCTTCTTTTTGAAATTGGAAAAAAATCAGTTTTGGGCCCACAAAAATTCAAAACAGAAAATGAACATTTTTGTAAGTCTTATTAAATATGATATCAATCAGCAAAATGGACAGTTTTTCCCTAGTTCTGTTGACAAATTTTCAGTCAAACCCCCTCCCTGATTTTTGTAGCCAAAATGACATGATACACCCCCTCTCTCCAATGTACCTACAAAGTATAACTATTAAAAATATAGTGTACGAAAAAAATACGATAAAAGTACGAAAAAGGTACGAAATTTTGTTTTTTGGATTTAGTAGACACCCTGATCACCCATTGTTGCGTTATTCGGTCGGTTGTTTGGTGAATCTGAATCTGTGACGATGATAAAGAAGATGAGAGGAGCTGTAGAGGAGAAGAAAAGAGGCAAAAAAATTTGTAGTGTTGATTTTTTGACCACTATCTCTGGTTGGTGAAACGTATTGATTTAGATAGCGGTTTTTTCCTCTTATCTGTATGTACTCGTAGTACGTATCTGTGTTTTAATCTCTGCGGTGTGGTTCCGATATACGAATACGAGTACTTACGAGGCTGCTGGGACGATAACAATAAAAAGATAATCGAGTTTACTCGGTTCTGGAAAAATTAATTCGGTTTGGAAAACTCGAAACCGCGTTCAACGTGCAGATAGTAGGGTCAGACCAGGGCGTTAGTTGGTAGCTCTCGGCTGCCATTGGTCTAAATCAAATGAACTGAGAGATGCTCTGACCTAGATTTTTTCTGCTCCAAACATTGCCCTATCTACACTAAGCTACGGTGGCGATGAATTTTTATCTTAATGACTCGGTGTCAGTGTTGTTTGTTGTGTCGATGACTCGATGTCGTATATGCTATTAACGCAGAATGTGTGAGGATGGCAAGTGCGACTCGTTGAGTGAGAGAGAAAGATGATGATACAGATGAGAAGAGTGAAGATGGGCTGGAGGATGTTGTGGTGGACTGGCGGACTGGAGCTTGGTCGTGCGTACGTTACGTAGTATTGGTATTTGGCGTAGTCGTAGTTCGACGACGTCTTGGGTTTTAATTCGATTCGCTCTCTTTGTATATGACCAAGAACAATGAACCTTGAATGGCGTGAACCGAACCGCTCATCAGATGTTACGATGCGGTGGTAAAAATGGCGTAATTTTTTTCAATTGAACGAAAGCGCAAAGCGCGTGTGTATGATAGATTTTCATATTCTGCCATCCTATGTACTGTAGTTATTACGTATACAATGTTGCCTTCGGCTCGATGGTAAAGAATCATTCGTATATTTATATTGGGTTCTCTGTTTGTATGTTACAGATGAATCGTACCTTATTCCAATGTACATGGCCTGGATGTATGGTTATTACTACCACGTGCGAGTCTATCGAAGCTCACGTACGAGTAGCTCATCTCGGGTAAGCTGAGCCAAATCACGAATTAGCCTCACACAGTTCCATACCGTATATATTGGTTTCAATTATTGGGTAATCGTAATCATAGGCGCCGCAACCAGGGGGGCCGGGGGGCCGTGGCCCCCCCAAACTCAAAATTGGCCCCCCAAGCAGGATTCATATTTATGTAAAAAACAGCAGACTTTTTAAAAAACACTACCATCATCATATGCTTGAAAAAAAAAATGGTCTGGCTTTTTAGGAAAATGCAAATCAGTTCAATATTTGAGTGACTTCTAAAAATTACTTTTTCAAAGAAAACATCAGCAGTGATGAAATTTTGACCACACTAAAAAAACCATCGTGTACCTCTTGAGAGAAGGACTGATTTTTGAAAGTTTTGCCCTCGCTTCGCTCGGGCCGTTTGCTTTTCTATTTTTCTTCTTAGATTAAAAAAAAATCATCATTCAAATTCCATCGATTCATGCTTCTTGCTTCTCAAAATACTAATTTTCAAGAACGTTTGGGCTCATTTTTTTCGCTTTTCAATTTTTCAAAAAAAAATCATCATTTGAATTTTAAAATTTTGAAGTAAAATGTAAATGATGAACTTTTTAGAAGTAACTCATCATTGTGCAGCTCCAAAATTTCCTTTGGATGAGCTCTGGATTCTAAAATTTTCATTTTTTTTCTTTTTTCAAGTTTTTATTTGCATCAAAAATGAATATGTATTTTGAAACACTGTTTTTAACGCAAACGAACGAATATAGGCACTCAGGTACCCTACTAAAATCATATGTTACGTTTACGTAAAAAAAATATGTATATGCTGCTGGTAATTTGCCTTCATAGCTTGGCCCCCCCAGAAATTTGACCTCAGCGGCGCCTATGATCGTAATCCGACGACCCAAAGACGCCACTGCGATCGTTTCTCGTTTTTTTCCTTCTCCAGAGCGAAGATGTATCCTATTTGAACGATATATTGCCTATAAATTGATCGAAATGAAACTATTGTTTGAAAAATGTTTCAGATCTGACCTACTAACGCATTTACTCGTCCAAATTGATTTACCTAAACTGTTGTATGGAAAATTGCAACGTTGATTTTTTATATGTTTCAGATCACTTATTCGCCGATCAATATGTCTAAATTTATTGCTGAAATTGTTGTATGAAAAATTGCAACACTGTTTTATGTGTTTCAGATCCGATCGATATGTCCAAATTGATTAAAAAAACTGTTGTAAAAAAAAAAAAAATGCAGTTTTTGAGTAAAGTAAAACACTGATCTGCCAGGAAATATGATTTTCCTACCGTGACCCCTCCTTTTGTCCTTGAATTTAGGGTGAAAGGAGGGAGAGGAGATATTTATTGAGAAAAATATTCGTCGAGTAATTCACTTTTTTTTTCATTTTTATTTTTATTGAAATTTTGAATTTGAATTATTTTGTAAAATTTGCACGAATGTTAGGTACATTTTTAGCTGAAATGTTGGTAACACTGTCTGCTCGTTTTATGTAATTTGTTAAATTTTGTCGAAGATCACCGAGTATGTGGGTTCCAGGGGGTGTATTGTGCATTGGAAAAGAATTTTCTTGTTGAAGGGCAATATGATTCTTTTTTGAACGATTTATATAGAAAATGAAGACAGAATCGTTCGCGAACGATTAATGAGATGAGTGGAGAATATTTAAATGACGTCTACGTGTAAGAATTATGTGAAAATAAGCGACATTTTGCTGCAAAGTTCTTTATTGAAAAGTGAATCGTTCGCGAACGAAACGATCGAATCATTTTTGGAGTCGTTCGCGAACGAATTTTGTACCAAATTTGACAAAAGTTTATAACTTGGTTGAAAAATATGAAAATTACTGTTTCCTTGTGTGAAATTATTCGCGAACGACTGATTCATTTGTGTGGCGAATCATTCGCGAACGATTTGATGATGACTCGTTTTGAGCAAATCACACTAAATACCTACATATTACAAATTTTTAGTTACTGAATCAAATTATTCAACCTCTTCAAGTTTGAATGGTGCTTCAATGTCTGCAAACGAATGAACGATTCATAATCAAGGCGAACGAATGATTCGCGAACGAAAATGAATTTTTGAACGGATTATTCGTTGATGGTTTTTATTTGTATCAGGATACGAACTCCTCGACAGTGTTCTGTGATTGGTGAGCAATCATTGAAAATTCGATTCGGTCGTTCTCAAATGATTCACAACTTTCAGTTCTGCCTTATGAGTCGTTCGCAGATGATTGAATCAATTTTTTGTTAAAAATCGCTAAAAATCTAAAATAAAATACAGGAATTTAGTTTTAGTTGATGTTTCAATGTCTCAAAGTGACTCTCGTTCGCGAACGAGTGCATTGAAGTTTGAATGAGTCGTTCACGTTCACACAGTCACAAGACTGAACTGAAATCATTTTGAATTGAATTGAATTGAATTCGTAAATTGTTTATCATATTATTCGATACTGTTTTGATGAATGATTATTGATTATTGAAAATTTGATTCAATCGTTTGCGAATGATTCACAACTATAATTTCAGTTCTTTGTTATGAATCGTTCTCACACGATTGAATCTTTTTTTGATGTTGAACAGTCAAAATCAGAAACATTTTATTTAACTCGGATGATTTTTTTGTTGTGTCAAAATGGCGTTGTCGTTCGCGAACGATTCAATGGAATCTATTCCGTCTGTAATCTGTGGACGGTGATTGAAATCCGATTCAGTCGTTCGCAAAAGATTCAATGGGATTTCCAATTTCGAATAAATTGTTCTGGTCGTGAGACTGGTCTTTTGCGAATGATTCACAATTTTCAGTTCTTCGTTCCGAATCGTTTGCGAATGATTGGATCATTTTTATATTTAGAGTAGTTTGGATTGAAAATTATCTTGTTTGATTGACTTTAGTTGTCACTTTGTTGTCTCAAAATGGCTTTTGTCGTTCGCGAATGATTCTGTTCTGTGAAATTCAATGAATCGCTTCGATTGAAAATCCGATTTAGTCGTTCGCGAACGATTCAATTGAAGTTTGAATGAATCATTTCGGTCACAAAGACATCAATGAAATGAAATCATTTCTAATGAATTTCCCCCTCGATACTATTCCGTTTGTGATTTGTGAACGATGATTGAAAATCTGATTCAGTCGTTCGCGAACGATTCTATTGATTTTTGAATGAATCATTTCGGTCACAAAGACACGACTGAAATGAAATTATTTCAAATGAATTTTCCCATCTATACCTACTATTCCATTTGTGATTTGTGAACGCTGACTGAAAATCTGTTTCAGTCGTTCGCGAACGATTCTATTGAATTTTGAATGAATCATTTCGGTCACTAAGACATGATTGAAATGAAATCATTTCAAATGAATTTTCCCATCTATACCTACTATTCCATTTGTGATTTGTGAACGCTGACTGAAAATCTGGTTCAGTCGTTCGCGAACGATTCTATTGAATTTTGAATGAATCATTTCGGTCACTAAGACATGATTGAAATGAAATCATTTCAAATGAATTTTCCCATCGACACCATTCCATTTGTGATTTGTAAACGATGATTGAAAATCTGATTCAGTCGTTCGCGAACGATTCAATTGAATTTTGAATGAATCATTTCGGTCGCAAAGACATCAATGAAATGAAATCATTTCAAATGAATTTTCCCATCTATACCTACTATTCCATTTGTGATTTGTGAACGATGATTGAAAATTTGATTCAGTCGTTCGCGAACGACTCAAATAAATTATTAGTGAGTCATTTTTGTCACAAGACCGGGGTGAAATGAAATTACATGTACTTCTTTTCTTAACGACGCTATTCTGTTTATGATCTCAGATCTATGAACAATAATTGGAAATTTGATTCAGTCGTTCGCGAACGATTCAGCTGAATAATGAATTTGAGGGATTCGTTTCGGTCAAAATATCAGGATGAAATGAAATTTCTCATACGACACTATTCCGTCTGTGATCTGTGAACGGCGACTTGAAATTCGATCCGGTCGTTCGCGAACGATTCAATGAAATTTTGAATCCGAACGAATCGTTTCGGTCTCGATACCAGGAATTGTTGCTCGTTTGAAATTATTTTGAAATTCTTAAACAATATTTGATTTTGGGGATTTAATTTAGGCGTTCGCGAATGATTCATTACTTTCAACTCTGTTTTATGAGTCGTTCATTGAAAATTGATTCATATTCATTGTCAAATATTGTCAATACTGGGAATTTTTTTTAATGAGATTCAATATTGATGATTTTGTCCGAATACAACTTCGTCGTTCGCGAACGATTCGTTCAATCGTTCAAATCACTTCTTCTCTCGAGCTCAGACAGCAGTGTTACCAAATCCATCGACTTCGCAGCGTAATTTCTAAACTCGAAATAAAATTTCATCCGACGTTCAGGTTCATCGAAGTTAATTAACACTAAGAACTTATACCTATACGCATAGCTTAGCTACTGGTTAATTAACAGGTATATAGATTAATACGACTATACGCTTATTTAACGGCGAACTTATTTTGCTCGCAGGCCACGTAGAGAAAAATCAGCGTCAGATAACGGTTACGACGAAGACATCGATTTCGACGATCACGAAGAAGAATTTTATTACACAGAGGTTGAAACCGAAGAAGCCTTCTACTCACCTCCGACACTTTCGCATCGTGACATGGCACGTCCGCCTCACGAAGGTACATATAATTTACTTTTGCCATCTCTTCTCTCGTCCGGCGCCAGAATCATACCAGTACCTAAGCAATTCCAGTGGTACCTGCAGCGGCGGCGCCCAAGAGGGACAATTTTTTTCCTCCTCCAAATTAGACGCATTTTTTTGGCATTATTTGGCATTTTACAGATCCAGAATATCAAAAGTCGTTACTTAATCCATCACTGCCATCGAACCGTCGTTTCTCGCCGGCGGGTCCGATTAACATACCAAAAAATACGAATACCAATGTACCGTGGTCTTTCTCAGCTACAAATATGCCAGCAAATTCTGTAAGTATATATACAATGTGTGCATATTTTCTCTCACAGAGAATTGATAATCCCTTCGGGTTACTTACTTGTATACTAATTCAATGATTGATTTGTACATTTTTTAAACACGCAGAGCTCGCCGGTGAAACACCTAAAGCTATCGTTTTCTGCACCCGCTTCGAAACTGCCCAGCAGTCCGACTCGTCGAGTACGAGGCGAAACGAAAAAATGCCGCAAAGTGTACGGCATGGAACACCGCGAATTATGGTGCACGCAGTGCAAATGGAAAAAAGCCTGTAGCCGATTCGGAGACTGAAATAAGCCTAAAACACGAACAAGCAACGTGTTGAAAACAATTTAAAAATAATGCGAAAACATTTTTTTCTTCTGCCATAAATTGTATACTGTACTATCGTGTATCCTTTTGTATTAAGTACGTCGCAATTATTATACTATCGATTCGGATCGCCATTGCCTTACATAACGATGAATTTGAAGGCATCATCTCCCCCGATTTGCTCGGCATATTGTACCTCTATATCTTTATGTTATACCAAAAGGTCGGCGACTGTGTACCTAAAATAATCGTGTATTTTCTGTACATATTATTATCGTGTACCTCTTTATGAATTTTCTTTTCTTTTCGCCTATTTAAGATATGTATCGTTCGCGTATATTTTTAAACGTATTTTTTATTATCTAAGATTTTTCAAGAGAATGTGTAGGTACGTGTTTGCGTGCGTGTGTGTGTGGTGGTAACAAGTCGAGTGAAATTTTTTTCCAAGCGTGTTGAACGCGAATCCTGCCACCAATAATCTTTCATATTATGGCCATATTGACAATCTACGAGTATATAAACGCGTCACAGAACAGCGGTGCACGTATTCGCCAATGCTAATTGCAAATTGAGTCGAGTTTATGTGTGTAATTGTATTTTGACTTGAAATGGATTATCAAGCTTTTCATTTTATATAAACAAAAAAACAAAAACGTCGCGTACATTAGAGATACTTATTACTTACCTCTTTTTATTTTCCATAGGTATTTTTTTTTCGCCTTATTTATTATATTATTACCTGTATTTTTATTCGTTTTAACATACCTCTCCATTTTTAAGAAAAAAAAAACATAAACTGCGAAGTATTTATTTTTTTTTCTTCTCTTTTGTATAATTATTAAGTTTACTTTTTTTTATTTCGTCGTTTTTGTTTTTTTTCTCCTCATAAAATGCGTGTGTAATCAGTTTTTAATTTATATTTATTTTTTTTTTAGAGTTAAAAATTTTTAAAATGTAAATGTGTGCGAAGTTACCAAATTTGAAGAATTTTTTACTCTCTGATTATTTAATTTTACTTTACTATAGTGATATTGTATCGTCGTGATTGCTTTCTGTATTATGTATGATTTTATTTTTAATTTTTTTTTTTTTTACGTGTGCGTATAATGTTGTTGTGAGTTTTATGTCGAGACGAGATTGGAAAGTTTGTTTTGTGTTGTAGATAGTGAGTAAAGAAGACGATGGTTGAAGAACTAGAGTGGTCGTTAATGTGAGAATGATTCAAAATTTGAGGCTTTTGTTGAAGCGCAATATGTATTGACGACGTGTGCTTTGGATACGATTCGACTGACGAAAAGAGTCGAAATTTCCTTGTTTTGGTTGCCGAGGTTCGCGAACGCGATGTCTTTGGTACTGAAGCTGTTTTGTGGTCATTTAGGGCTGGGGACATGTTTTTTTCAAAGTTTTGGTTGAGAACGATTCATTTTTGTGAGTCGTTCGCGAACGATTCGTTCGTTGGAACGGTTTCTCAAAAGTTGACCGGTGTATGTGGTTTTTGATAGTGGTAGGAGAAGAAAAGGATTGGAAAAAGCGTCGCTTGCGAACGATTCTTTAGAGTCGTTCGCGACCGAAATGCTAAATTGCGGTTATTTTTCAAAATGGAGTCGTTCGCGAATGATTCATTTATAGGTAAGAGGTTTTTGTAGAATAGAAAATGAAAAATGATTCACTTGCGAACGATTCTTGTGAGTCGTTCGCGACCGAATCACTGATTCATTTTTGAAAAATTGATGAAAAATATGATCTCGAATCGTTCGTGAACGTTTTTTTCACCAGGGGGATGGTAAATTGATCGATTTCTCGCAATGATTCTTTTGAGTCGTTCGCGACTGAATCGTTATTGGATTTTTTTTCGAAATTAATGTACTATATTTTTTTCGAGTCGTTCGCGAATGATTCATTTTCCCATGAACTGTGCTCATATGCGGTAGAAGATCTGAATGAATTGATTTTGGCTTCGTTCTCGAATGATTCATTTGCGACGGATGATTTATGAAGGGAGAGGAGACATTCCTTGTGAATGATTCATTCAAGCTGTTCGTGAATGATTCGTTAGAGTCGTTCGTGAATGATTCATTTGAGTCGTTTGTGACTGATTCTTCCGAGTCGTTCGTGACTGATTTTTCGAGTCGTTCGTGAACGATACGATTCGTTCGAGTCGTTTGTGAACGATTTTTTCGAGTCATTCGTGAACGATTCATTCGATTTGTTTGTGAACGATTCTTTCGAGTCGTTCGCGAACGATTCATTTCAAAATTGCAGGATTTTGAGAAAAAAATACCATGAATGAAAATTACTTGATTTGTTGGATGTGTCAAAGACTTTCGTTCGCGAACGATTCATTTCAAAACTGCAAAATTTCGAGAGAAAAACATCACGAATGAAAATTATTTGATTTGTTTGGCGTGTCAAAGACTTTCGTTCGCGAACGATTCGTTTGGAAAATTGCGATTGCAGTTATAATTACAAGTCGTTCGCGAACGATTCATTTCAAAACTGCAAAATTTCGAGAGAAAAACATCACGAATGAAAATTATTTGATTTGTTTTGCGTGTTAAAGACTTTTGTTCGCGAACGATTCGTTTGAAAAATTTCGATTGTGGTTACAATTGAAAGTCGTTCGCGAACGATTCATTTCAAAACTGAAAAATTTCAAAAGAAAAACATCACGAATGAAAATTATTTGATTTGTTTGGCGTGTTAAAGACTTTCGTTCGCGAACGATTCGTTTGAAAAATTTCGATTGTGGTTACAATTGAAAGTCGTTCGCGAACGATTCATTTCAAAACTGAAAAATTTCAAAAGAAAAACATCACGAATGAAAATTATTCGATTTGTTCGGCGTTTCAAAGACTTTCGTTCGCGAACGATTCGTATGAAAAATTTCGATTCTTTTTTAGGAGTCGTTCGCGAACGATTCATTTCAAAATTGCAGAATTTCGTGAGAAAAATATCACGAATGAAAATTATTCGATTTGTTTGGTGTGTCAAAGACTTTCGTTCGCGAACGATTCGTTTGAAAAATTTCGATTGTGGTTAAAATTACAAGTCGTTCGCGAACGATTCATTTCAAAATTGCAGAATTTCGAGAGAAGAACATCACGAATGAAAATTATTCGATTTGTTTGGCGTGTCAAAGACTTTCGTTCGCGAACGATTCGTTTGAAAAATTTCGATTGTGGTTGCAATCACAAGTCGTTCGCGAACGATTCATTTCAAAACTGCAAAATTTCAAGAGAAAAACATCACGAATGAAAATTATTCGATTTGTTTGGCGTGTCAAAGACTTTCGTTCGCGAACGATTTGTTTGAAAAATTTCGACTCTTTTACGAGTCGTTCGCGAACGATTCATTTCAAAAAGCAGAATTTTGACTGAAAAATGTAACGAATGAAAATAATTCGACTTGTTTGGTGTGTCAGAGACTATCGTTCGCGAACGATTCGTTTGAAAAATTTCAACTCTTTTACAAGTCGTTCGCGAACGATTCATTTCATAACTGCAAAATTTCAAGAGAAAAACATCACGAATGAAAATAATTCGATGTGTTGTTTGGCGTGTCAAAGACTTTCGTTCGCGAACGATTCGTTTGAAAAATTTCGACTCTTTTTTACGAGTCGTTCGCGAACGATTCATTTCAAAAATGCAGAATTTTGACTGAAAAATGTAACGAGTGAAAATAATTCGATTTGTTTGGCATGTTAAGTACTGTCGTTCGCGAACGATTCGATTAAAAATGATGAAATTCAAAGGAATTGAATTTTTAAAAAAAACATCACGAACGAAGAAAAAAAAAGAACGTTAAATTCGTTAAAAATACCAAAATTTCAGCTCAGATCTCTTTTGTTAACCTATTTAAAAATATTCGAATGTGAAACATGTCTGAATCTAGGCGGCCTTTTTCGAACGTCATCATCACGAGAGCCTATTGTTTTATTACCTCTCGAGTTTCAAATTGGAAAAAATATTATAATTTTTGAAAGACGTCGTTAATTTCTAGCGATTCTTCAAATTTGCGTAATATTATATATCTTATATACGAATCTAAGAGTATAAAAAATAAAATTTTTTTGCTAAAAGTTATGTAAGTAATTAGATACATAGTAGAAGATATTACTATACCACATTTTAAGTGAAATTTCATTTTCATATATTTTTTCTATCGTAGTCTCGTCGAGTTTAATTATTTTTCGCCCTTTTTCCTTTTTTTTTCTCTCTTTCATTGATTCGGTCGCCCAGCGCGCTTTTTAAATTACGCGTATTTTTTAAAATTAATATTTTACGAGTTTGAATTTTTTTCTATAGTATTTTAGGTATTTTTATTAAATATGCGATAAGATTATTGAAGAAAAAAAAAAGACGAAAATATCTGGATTGTACAACGCGTAGTCTACCTAAATGTAGCGTATATATGATAATATGCATTAAGTTGACATAATTTTTTTTTTCCTTAAAGTAGTGGGTACCTAGATGTACAAAATACGCACATCGTCTTTCGTTTTATTTCTTTTTTTGTTGTTTTTCTTTTGTTTCTCCTCCCATAACCTTTTTTTTTTTTTGTTCTCGAAAATCAACTTTCGGCCATTTTAGTGTATCGCGCGACTGATGGTGGGGGTGGGGGGGACTTATATCGAAAAAAAATTATCGTAATTTCGGAATATGAAAAAATTCGATCTCAAAACTCTCTAAGTTGTTTTTTTCTTTCTTTTTTCGTTGTTTATAAATTTTTTTTTCTCGAACTGCGTGATTCTGTGATTAATATATAAATGTATATGCAATATACGCGTGCGTTTTACTTTCATATTCGAATTTCAATTCGGGTTTAATTTGTTTTGTTTGTCGTTTTCATACACCTCGAAATCTTGATGTTAATTTTGTTTCCTTTTTTTTTTTTTTTTCGTTTATTAAATGTTTCGGGTACCATCATCATTGTGATCTGAATGTCATCGCTGTTATATTTTAATTGTTTTTTTTTCTTCTTTTTTTGTCCTCGTGTTATACTAAAATATAATTGCTGTGGTATGTTTTTTTTTTGTATTAAAAAAATTATCTAAAACGAACAAAAAATATTGAATTTTGAAAAAATTTCTTATTCGTGACGCTTCTTAATTGTGAATTATCGAATTCGATCATTTTTTTTCTGTTTTTTTTTGTGAGGATAACGTCGAAGTAAATATTCGTTAATCCTGTGATAAGAAAGTGGTTTTTTTTTGTTTCACCAAAAGTGATAATGTTCTAAAATAATCGAGACGTGTTTTATTTACTACCTACTCTTACTTATCTTACATTTTACGATGAAAATAAGAAGCAATTTTTCATATCATTGAATCAACAAGAAAAAAAAAAAAAAAGTATAAATAAAATGGTACCCAAATTTATATAATAATTTAACTGATTCGAATGTTGCTTTGAAAAATATTTTCAAGTTGAAAGTACAAATATAACTGTGATTAAATCTTTTCTTTTTTTTTAATTTATTTTTTTTTGTCGTTATTCTCATTATGTTACGATTGTTACAATTATTATGTTAGGTTGCGTTTTATATAAATATGGCGATACGCGGTTTCATTCCATTTTGATTTTAATATTTTTTTTTTAAAAAGAAAAATGTAAAAAAAAATGAACAAAATTGATCAAATTAGTACGCGATGAAGGTGCATTTTTTGAATCGAAATACTAAAAAACACTAGGTACGTAAAATCGCAATCGATATATACGAATATATGCGAAAAATAATCTTTGATGATGGTGATGATAATGATGATGAAAGCTATATGATTATTATTATCTGTATTATTATTATCTGTATTATTATTATCATCGTTTATTATTATTCTCTATATACGATGTAGTTTTTTCTTTCTTCTCCGCCGTTTGTTTACATTTATTATTGTTTTGTTTTCTTCTTAATTTTTTTTCTGTTTTGTTATAAGCTGCTTCCCTTTGAGGTACCTCGGCTTGAACGTGAAAATTAATCGTGTTCAGTTGTTCACCTTTGTACCTTTTTTTTTTTTTTTTTTTTTTTTTCAAATACGGATCTCATTGAATGGTCGAGTGAGGAGCAAAGGGCATTTCGAGAGCTCTTTTCACTCGACCTTTTTACCGAGTTTGATTTACCTAGATCCGTGTTTTTTTTTCAGTTTATTCCAGGATAAAGATTTACTTACTTTTTGGAATTTTTTTTAGATTTAATTTTGTCAATTGGGATGTGAAATTAGCTCTTTTTGTGGATATCATGAAATTTATCCAGTTGGTCAATCGTTTTTTGGCTTTTAACTCGTTCAATTTGCATTTTTTCAAAAAACTTGAAATTATCTACAAAAAATATTCTTATCGATTCTCAGAAAAAAAAAAAATCGATATCTCGAAATTTTTCAAGTCGAAAATGGTTTCTTGATCGTTTCTCTGAGAACATAAATTTTTTCGAAAATTAAAAATGGTAAAAAATATTCCTCGTAAAATTTCCTGCAAAAAAAAGTTCTTATCAATTTTTCAAAAAATCGAGTTTTTTTGTCGATATTTCGAAATTTGGACATTTTTTGGTCGCTTTTCTGAGAATTTGAATTTTTTCGAAAATTAAAGATGGAAAAAAATATTCCTCGTAAAATTTGCTGCAAAAAAAGTTCTTATCAATTTTTCAAAAAATCGAGATTTTTTGGTCGATATTTCGAACTTTGGACATTTTTTGGTCTTTTCAAGTCGAAAATGGTTTTTTGATCGTTTCTCTGAGAACATGAATTTTTTCGAAAATTAAATATGGAAAAAAATATTCCTCGTAAAATTTCCTGCAAAAAAAGTTCTTATCAATTTTTCAAATAATCGAGATTTTTTGGTCAATATTTTGAAATTTGGACATTTTTTGGTCTTTTCAAGTCGAAAATGGTTTTTTGATCGTTTCTCTGAGAACATGAATTTTTTCGAAAATTAAAAATGAAAAAAAATATTCCTCGTAAAATTTCCTACAAAAGAAGTTCTTATCAATTTTTCAAATAATCGAGATTTTTTGGTCGATATTTTGAAATTTGGACATTTTTTGGTCTTTCTAAGTCGAAAATGATTTTTTTGATCGTTTTTCTGAGAACATGAATTTTTTCGAAAATTAAAGATAGAAAAAAAATATTCCTCGTGAAATTTTCTGCAAAAAAAAGTTCTTATCAATTTTTCAAAAAAACGAGATTTTTGTTGATATTTTGAAATTTGGACATTTTTTGGCCTTTTCAGGTCGATAATGGTTTTTTGATCGTTTCTCTGAGAACATGAATTTTTTCGAAAATTAAAGATAGAAAAAAATATTCCTCGTAAAATTTCCTGCAAAAAAAGTTCTTATCAATTTTTCAAAAAAACGAGATTTTTTGTCGATATTTCGAATTTTGGACATTTTTTGGTCTTTCTGAGTCAAAAATGGTTTTTTGATCGTTTCTCTGAGAACATGAATTTTTTCGAAAATTAAAAAGATTGAAAAAAATATTCCTCGTAAAATTTCCTGCAAAAAAAGCTCTTATCAATTTTTCAAAAAATCGAGATTTTTTTCGATATTTCGAAATTTGGACATTTTTTGGTTTTATTTCATCTAATTTGAATTTTTTTGAAAAATTTAATGAAAATATTTCTCATGCAATTTTCTAAAAAAAAAGATATTCATGAATTTCCAAAAAACAAGAGATTTTTTGATCTTATCTCTTCCAGTTTGAATTTTTTCAAAAAATCGAAGATGAATGAAAATATTCCTCATAAAATTTCCTACCAAAAAAGCTCTTATCAATTTTTCAATAAATCGAGATTTTATATCGATATCTCAAAATTTGCTCCATTTTTCAGTCTTATTTCAAAAAAAAAAAAAAAATCGAGATTTTATATCGATATCTCGAAATTTGTACAATTTTTTGGTCTTATTTCATGCAATTTGAATCTTTTCGAAGAATGTGGCATGAAAGAATATTTCTCTTATAATTTCCTCTAAAAAAGGTCCATATGAATTTCCAAAAAAAAAAAAGAGATTTTATAACTCGAAATTTGAGTGAAATTGAAAATTATAAAAATGAATGAATAATTTGATAGATTTAAAATTTTGTTGGAGAAAAAAACGAATATTCCCCCCCCCCTCTCACACCTACAAATTTGAGACATTTTCATCTAAATTCCAAAAAAATAACCATTTTTGTAAAATATTACAATATTGAAATGAATTGATAATTTTTTTTTTGATAATTTTTGAACAATCGTTTTCATTTTTTTCAAAAAAAAAAAAAAAAAGTCAAATATCAAAATTATGAAAAAAATTTAAAATCCAATCGTTGAAAGTTTTACGTTCCAATCGAGCAAAATTTCCACTTCTATAGCTTTTATTACCTACGTTGAGATTTAAAAAAAATACCTATTTATTTTTCTTCCTTTGTACCTAATTTTAAAAATAACATCAGCAAGAAAACGTGTCATAATTATTTAATTTTATGGGACATTTGTGTACATATTTTGGCCAACCCATAAATGTGTATTTTACGCGATATACCAAAAATAGTTACCAATTTTATGTTTGATATTTTACATAATTACGAATGTAAGTACGATATTTTTCTTATCATGGCCTCTGTTGGAATTTTTCAAAAAAATGAGAAAAAATAAACACCCGAGTATATAGATTACTTACCATATTATACTTTATACATTGTAATGTGTATTGCATCAAAGAAAAATAACAGAATTACCTATTTACATATTTATTTTTGCCAAGCTTTAAATGTAGTACCTTTGACTGTGTAGTATAAATATAGGTATTGGATCTGAAAGTACACAATACGAAGAGTCCATTTAACGGTCGAATGTATTATATTTTGTATTAATTATAAATATTTTTATTTTATTATTTTTTTTTTCTTCTTCGTCATTAACTTAATTTCTTTTATTTTTTTTTTCGAATCGTATATATTGTAAGTGTTCTTTTTTCGCTTTTGTTTCTTTTGTTTTCGTTTTGTTTTTATGTTAAGTTTTTAAAGTAGTATTTTTTTTTCTAAATCTCTTAATGATGTAAAAAAAAAATGGAAAAAATGGAAAAAAATTTTACGCAACGTTATAATATTAATTTGATCTCTTTCTCTGTCTCTCTCTTTCTGTTCGTACCTTGTTTCGCGTCTGTCGTTTTGATTTTAATGTACTATTTACCTTTAATAGATAGAATAATATTTTTTTGCTCGATTGTCATTTTAAAAAATGCATATTGTAGATACCTATTTATAAAATAATAGAGATACGAAAAATTCTACATATATTTCTCTAAAGTGAAGACAATATGACACCAAAAGTGTTCCGTTGAAAGTGTTTCTGTCTGCTCTTTATCGAGTCGTCGTACTGTTTTTTTTCTCTTTCTTTTTTCACGAGTAAATTTTTTTACATCAAAAAATTATTATTGGACTGACACGCTTATATTTATGAGACGCTCGAAGCGTGAAAACAAATCAATTCTTTTTAATTTTTACAGTATTATGTTCGCGTTACAATCGAGATACCTTTACCATCGTGTTTATAAATAACATTGTGTACGAAATTTATCAACAGTACGCTATAAGTCTTCTGTTTTGTATAAAAAAAAATTCAAGGAAAAAAAACGTCGAATTTTTATGGAACCCTTTTTCTTTTTTTTTTTCAATCAGTGTGTTTTTCTCTTTACTTTTTATCTACCTATCTTTCTGTTTCTGTTTTTCTGTTTCTCTCTCTGTGATCACAAATTATACCTATACCTCCTTATGGACATTATTTAATAGCCAGTTTTGAGTTTTGATTTCAAAAACAACTACGTACTATAATATACATCATCATGATCATGAACTAGGTAGACGTTTATTTAAAATATGTGCCTATATACAATATAATTGATTTTATAATAAGGAAATATGTAAGAGTAGTATCACTACGCGTTATTTTCTAAGTTTAATTGTATAACTTAAACGTAACTTAATCATCGTTTCTTTTTTTTTTCTTTTTCGTTGTTCAATCCTATTAAAATAGTTTCATAAACGTAGAGTATTATTTCCATTGTAAAATAATGATGAAAAAAAAAATAAACGCAAGGTTTTGCTTCTATTTATTCGAGTGTTTTATTTTTCGATCAGGTTGTCGATGATTTTCAACGTGAATCATCCTCGGGTATTCGAATGTGTGATTTAGAAAGCTGAGAACTGAATTCAATCTGTTCAGGTTGATTAGAACTTGGCTGGAGAATTTCGGAATGACAGGAAATGCTGAAATTCTCGTTGAAAAGATTATTTATCGAGTTGGGAGTGTATTTACAGCATATTAGAGTTCAAATTGACGAATATTCGCGTTGAAAAGTTATAATTTCAACGTTAAAATCTTATTTTTCTAGTTGAACGCTGAAAAAATGAGAGAAATTTTACGGTGCTCAGTTTGCGATTTAGACGAACGTTCGGTACTCTGAGTTTCGTTCAGTTTTGAACGTGTTCTTCAACTTGAATTGGCAGTTTTGATTTCTTTTTCAGACCGAAAGTGTTTCAGGACTTGGAATATCGAATTTTATTCCTTGAAAACCGTAAAATAATTGAATAATTAATAAAAAGGCAGAGTGCTTAATTGAAGAGCTCAGTTTGCGATTTAGACGAACGTTCGGTACTCTGATTTTCGTTCAGTTTTGAACGTGTTCTTCTGCTTGAATTAGTGATTTTAATTTAATTTCCAGACCGGAAGTGTTCCAGGACCTGAAATATCGAATTTTATTCCTTGAAAACCGTAAAATAATTGATTAATTAATAAAAAGACAGAATGCTTAATTAAAGAACTCAGTTTGCGATTTAGACGTACGTTCGGTACACTGATTTTCGTTCAGTTTTGAACGTGTTCTTCGACTTGAATTGGTGATTTTGATGTTTTGATTCAATTTCCAGACCGGAAGAGTTCCAGGACTGGAAATATCGAATTTTATTCCTGTGAAAATGTAAAATAGTTGATTAATTAATAAAAAGATAGAGTGCTCAATTAAAGTGCTCAGTTTGCGATTTAGATATGTTTGTTTACTTTCTTCTGCACATGGCCATTGGCGCATGCGCAGAAACTGAATCATCGTGAAAAGCTTTTGAAATGATCAAAGTTTGCGTTTCGTCTGAAAAATCGTGAAAATTGGTGTTAATTAATCGTATAATTAATTAATTTAATGTTCCAGTTGAAAATTCTCGCCATATTGATCGAGTAAGAACACTAATTCGTTATATTTTCGTTAAAACAGAGCCAGTATTTTAATGTTCAGCCGGCCGGAGCGTTTGCGTATGAGAACACCTAAAGATGGTGTAGGAAGATACGATTATTTGAAACAATTAATCACCGAATTTGGAACTACAAAATCTCATCGTAAGTTCACCTCTAGTTCTTTAGTACTTCTGGAACTTTCAACGTCAGCTTTCGTTCCGATTTGTTCGGTTCTACGAAGGAAATTCTAACGATGATCGATTTTGTTCGCAGAAAATAAACTCCAAGTGATCGCAAATTTGGCTAATTTCGCTTACGATCCGATCAACTATAAGTTTCTGACGTCTCTACGTGTTATCGATTTATTCCTGGATCAACTTTCCGAATCTGATCCTGCTTTGGTACAATATGCCATCGGAGGGATTTGCAATATCGTCATCGGTATGGTTATTTAGTTGAACTAATTGGTTTTTATTTCATCGTATTCGTAGCTGTTCTCATTTGGAATATTGTTTTGTACAGATCCTGTTCAGCAAGAATATCTGATCCGATCTAAGGGGATCAATTCGGTGGTGAATTGTTTACATTCCGAAGACGAGCAAACTGTTCTTTCGGCTATTACCATATTGATATCTACACTGGCTTCTGGATCGAATTTCGGTGGGTTTGAATTAAGTTTTGCGAACAGAACGAGAATAATATGAAGAGAAACATGAATTATTTGTTTCATTCTTCGTTTACAGATTATATCAACGAAGGAGTATTGAACCATATGAAACAGTTATCCACCAGTTCGAACATCAGATTCCAGAACTTGGCTAAAATATTTCTGCAAGATTTCAACGTTCGTTTGGGTTCAGATCAATCAACATCGAGTACGTTTCATCTTCAACATTATACATTAACTTATTTACACTCTGAACCATCTCATTTAACTCGAATATTCGATTCTTTTGCTCAGAATGATCGCCAATCTCAGCACTAAAATCTTATCTACGATACCCAAACAACGTATATTCCATCGACATCTCAGCTGCGGTGATAAATACACCCTCACAAGAGTATTTACCACCCAAGATCTTCACTCGTTCGCCGAATTAACCGGTGATTGGAACCCGATTCATTTTCGTACAGATGGCAGTCGATCTCTAGTACATGGAGCTTTATTAAACGGTTTAGTTTCCGGAGCCATCGGATGCCATTTACCCGGCCCAGGTACGATTCTAGTCGAACAATCGGTCAAGTTTCCGAATCCTTGCTACGTTGATGAAAACGTTCAATTGGTTGTTGAAGTAATCTCTGTACGGAAAATAATCCAGTGTAAGTTCACGTGTTCGGTTGGCCAAAAGATTGTTTTGGATGGAATTGCTAAAGTAATGAGAAAAACCGAACGTGATGGAATTTGAATACCTACATATATTTTAGTAGTATGTATCTGTGATTAATAAACAAGCTAACACGTAACCGTAAAAATAGAAGAGGTTTGTTTACAATTTGTTGTTTTAAATACAGTTTTTTTTTCATCGTTGTACGTTTATTGACCTGAGCATTGAATTCGGAAGCTTGAGCGGTTAGTTTTGATTTTAAATATGTTTATGAATTGAAATATGTGATCGTGTCGATGAGAATTACCTATATGTTTATGTTCGATGGTCATCGACGTCCTCGAACGATGATGTTTGGAATAATAATAACACTAATTCGCTTACTGCGAATTATTATCGTACCTGTGGGTCGTGATCGATAATATTTGTAAATTAATTGGGCTATATATAAATTCGAATCGTGCATTGTGAGTTTATTATCGTTCGTGGTTTCGTCCTGAGTAATTCTACGTTTACTTTTTCGTGTACTCGAACTTCGAAGTATCGATACCTTATTCGCGATGGCTCGTGCTATTGATTTATTATTCATCTTGGGTTGTTTCGTAGCCTTCTTGGAATCATGGTAAGTGATTTGAAATAATTTTAACGAATATTTTTCTTTCAATTGGTTCGTTTTTCGTTAATTTGTGTATTCGTAGCTCTGCTTTGGCTGTAAAAGATAAACGTGGTGCTGCTGCAACTTCCCAAGCGAACGCAAGTTGCACTTGTGGAGTATTTTTGAGCAGTCAGATTGTCGGAGGAGCTGTTAAATCCATGTTGGAAAATCCTGCCATTACTGTTGACGTTGAAGAACCGGTCAATTGCGCAAATACTGCTCAATGTTCGACGAAATGTTTCGAAGAGGTGAATATGGTGTTTTGTTTTTTTTTTAATTTATATAATTCGTATTTTATTTTATTGTTTAATTAATCGACTCGATTTTAACGTGAAATAATTTAAATACTCAGATGGTGAAATTCTTACCTACCAGTTCATCCATCATTTGTGGTACTGTTGATCGTGAAGTTTATAAAGAAAAGGTGAGATCGAAGTTTTATTATTTAATATTTATTCATTTTATTTTTCGTCGTGTTTGTGATCATTAAGTACTTATGTCGAATAATTATTTCGTTAATAGGCTCATTTATTCTTGAACGTCTGCGACCAAGGATGGAAGAAAAGCAAGATCTCTACTCAAAAAGAAATCTGTTGCAAAGATTCAACCTCCTACAAATGTCCAGCTACAAAGGAGTGATTGTCATGTTGATCATCTAATATTATTATTTATTCCTATTTATGGCGTTGTTTTAATTTATTTCATTTATTTATTTTCTGCTGCAATTTTTTCGAACTAAATAATTAATTACTTACTTACTTACCTCTCTTTTGAGTTTTGATTTTGGCAAAATTAATAAATTGACTCATTTTATTTATTTTCTTTTTTTAAATAATATATTTATTATAATACAAATTTCTTTTTATAATTATCGAGCGAGTTAATACATATATATTGCTTACAAATTTACGAATACCTTCCATACATTTTAAATGCAACAAAACCTAGTATAAATAAGATTAGAAAATTCTCAGCTTTAACGTTATAAGCACCATTTCTACAATACCTTTTAGCGTCTTTGATCGTTAGTCCGCTTATTCGTGTTAAAGAATTATGTATACTGTTCAATTCGGTCGAATTCATCGTGTAATTTTTCGATAATACCAAAGTGAATAGTTTCGTAGATGAACAAAATGTTAATACTAGATTATCCGATGCTCGTACTACGAACAGTTTGCCAGCGAATTGCTCGTAATCGTAACCGAATGGTTTTTCTGCAACTGAAAAATGAGAAATTAATTGATTGTTTAAGCTTAGAGTACTCTTGGCGTTTGTGAAGAGTGAAGAGAATTTATAGTGAATACTACAGGGTGTTGAAAAAATCATTTTCGAGGTATTGGGGTTCGATTTGATCGAGCTGTTGAACTTTTTCGTACAATGATGAGTCATCTTTGGTGATGATAATTGATAGGTAAATGTGTTCTAATTGTTTTTACGACGATCTTAGATGGTTTATTTTCTATTTTTGTGGTATGAAGAATTCCTCCTTAGATTCTATGCTAGATTGCTGAGCAACGAAGAGTACGAAGAGGGTATTATTCGATATTAAAAGTGCATAAATTCTAGATCAGTACCCAAAAGGAAAAAAATTATTTTAAAAATTGTTAAAAAATGTTCTACTATTTCTGAAATTCTGAAGAAATCAAAGACTCCAAAAATTGCTACAAAGTTACACAGAATTGCTACTTCCTTTCTAATTAAAATTAATGTTTTCGGTATTAATCACGCAGATGTATCATCGTTTAACTTGAGAATTCGTGAGTTATGTTTTTACTCGCGTATTTTGTATTTTATAAGAGTGACGTATCAAGACGTTTATGTTCAACATTTCGGAGTTAATTTATTTGCGACCTAATTTTATGTACTCTAAATTAATAGGAGGTTGGGCTGGTCAGCTCTAAGAATTGTGGGTTTTTTTCGGGGCCGTTCTACTGTC
This sequence comes from Planococcus citri, assembly GCF_950023065.1. Lineage (NCBI taxonomy): Eukaryota > Metazoa > Arthropoda > Insecta > Hemiptera > Pseudococcidae > Planococcus > Planococcus citri. The sequence continues at coordinate 13,673,025 of NC_088681.1, forward strand.
CTTCTCCTTAATTGATGTTTTCTCAATTTAATTAAACTTTTAAAATTAAAAAAAAAAAAAGTTCGAGATAATTTGGAAAAAAATATTGTGTTTTGAAATCCATTTTTGATGGAAGTTGTCTTTGTGGACGTTTTCAACTGTGTTTATCTTTTCAGTAGCAATTTTTGTCCAAAACCATCAATTTTGAAAAGAGCCATAATTTTCCCCTCTCTTCTTCCTCAAGCCACCGGACTTTAAAGTTGTAATTTATTTTCAGTTTCAATGTTCGACTTCGAAGGTCCACAAAATAAACTAGATACTAGGTTAAAATAGAAAATCTGTTTTTTTTTTTTTTTTTTTTTTTTTTTTAAATTGGAAAACTCTACGATGATTTTAGTAAGTACGGCCTTTTCCTTGCCCTTCCAAGCCTACTATATTTTGAAGCTGATATTTTTCGTTTCAATCACCAACTTTGAAAGCCTACAAAAATAATACAAGACGAGTTGATAAATCATTTTTTTTTGAAAAGTTTTGAAGTTCAAAAAAGTAAGTATTTCTGAGAAATTGCTTCGTATTTTGAATTTTATTTTTTGAAATCTTTACGATAAAATTAACTCTTGAAGAAGAAGAAGGGTAACGGTGGGAGGGAGGGGGGGGGTTGAAAAAATCTCAAACTATCGATAAAAAGGGTATCAAATCATAATGTTTTTGGAGACGCTAATTTCGAGTCTGAAAACCGTTTGATTCTAAAATCAACAATCAACCTCCCAAAATAAAGTCGGTGAGGAGGAGGAGGAGGAGGAGGGGAGAGGGGGTTGGAGCCCAAAATTTTAATAATGCAATATGGTTGTCGAATTCTAAATTTTCTAAGGTGATGATTTTTGATTCGATATTCGTTTTCCCTCGAAATGAAAACAATTCCTCAAGGAATGAGCTGAGGCCTAATATTTTTGAAAGTGTAAATTTGGGGTGAGAAAAATTTACCTCTCCGGGGGCCCCTGTTTTCAGTTTGAGGTCACATAGGTCCCAGAATCGGAATCAGGTTTTCGAAAATATGTAACTTGATACTTCTTCCTTTTTTTCGAAGGTCTAAAATTGCTTTTATTTCCCCCTCTTCCTTCATTTAATGATCAGAGCAGAATATGGTGGAAATTCTTGTAAGCACGTACCTACTTTGGAAAGGATAATGTTACAGCGCAACCTTTTTTATAACGTAATTTCCTCTCAAATTCTTCAATCTAAAACATTGTATGACCTCCGCCCCCCCACCCTCTTTAATTTTGGGAAAATTTTGGAAAAAAAATTAAAAATTTGTGTGATACGTCGTTCATTATGTTTTACACTGTGTTGATTTTGAAATTTTGCTCATTTTTTCGATACGAGCTGCCCAAGCCCCAAAATAAGCCCCTGATTTTAAAAAAATTGAAAAATTCGTGTGACCTATCGTTTGCTAGGTTTTTGGAGCTGCTGATTTCGAATTTTAGCTTAGTTTTTTGATATGAGTCCCCTAAGCCCCAGAAAAGACCTCTAATTTGAAAAAAATTGAAAAATTCGTGTGACCTATCGTTTGCTAAGTTTTTGGAGCTGCTGATTTCGAATTTTTGCTTACTTTTTCGATATGAGCCCCCTGAGGCCCAAAAAAGGCCCCTCATTTGAAAAAAATTGAAAAATTCGTGTGACCTATCGTTTGCTAAGTTTTTGGAGCTGCTGATTTCGAATTTCAGCTTACTTTTTTGATATGAGCCCCCTTAGCCCCAAAAAAGGCCCATAATTTGAAAAAAATAGAAAAATTCGTGTGACCTATCGTTTGCTAGGTTTTTAGGGCTGCTAATTTCAAATTTTAGCTTACTTTTTCGATATGAGCCTCTTAAGCCCTCAAAAAAGGCCCGAATTTGAAAAAAATTGGAAGATCTGTGTGACCTATGGTTTGCTTGGTTTTTAGAACTGCTGGTTTCAAATTTCAACTTGATTTTGTGATATGAGCCCTCTAAGCCCTCACAATAGTAATGTAAAATTCGTATCACATTGTTATTAAATATTTGTGATTTCTAAAATTTTGAAAAAAAAAGAATTGAGAATAATAAAATGAAAAAAATTGAACAGCTTCACAGCCCTATTCTTTCTACTGAAAAAAGAGTGAAACTAAATGAGAATTGAAAAGTTTTTTTTTTACCAAACATTTCCATGTGGGGTCCTTTGTCCATTGTTAATTAAATTTCCCTAAATAAATTATTTCTCCTCAATTTTTAGAAATTTAAAATTTTTTAGCCAATTGGTGGGAAAATAGTGATTATTTTTGAAGTTTTAAAATTGTTCTGAATAACCAGCCTTACCTAAAATATAAAAACATGAGGATTTTTTTTTTGATCTCATCAACTGAACGTCAGACTCAAACTTGCTTGATAGTTCGGTATTCGTTCAAAATTTTAAAGATAGAAATAAGTTACCCAAGTGATAGGTGCAAAAATTTCAAAATTTGATTGCTCCAGACCCTTCCTCTCTCCCCCTCCCCCATTTTTGGCTCCAAATACGCAGGCTCATACATATCTACTTGATGTAATTGACACTCGTTCGAAATTTTGACAAAAAAGAACAGATTAGTTAATGAGAAAAATTTTTACTGTAAAGTTTAAAAGCTTTCAGCTCTCCTTTTTGAGCTCCATCAGCATCAGCTTCAAACTCATTATTTTTTTAAGTGTTTTCGAATTTAAGAGATGAAATTGAAAAATAAATCGAAATGGTAAAATTTTATAGGTCAAGTGCATTTCAACCGTTTCAACCAATTTTGTGATCCTCCCCTCCCCTCCCCTCTTCTCTCTTCACCTAACTTTGAACAATTTCCTCACTCAAATACGAGAACTTTGTTTCTTAAAATCAAAAATTACTAGCCTAGGTATCGAATTTTCGAGTAAAATTCAAAATTCCATTTTTAATTTTTCTCATTTTTGATTTTTTTTCGAGTGTTGAGGACTCAAAAAAATGGCTCTGTCGGGTTAATAATTATTTAATCAATTTGAAAAATTTCGACGTTGATGATCACATTTTTGAAGGGGGGGGGGAGAAGATGGCTCAACAACAGACAATTTTTATTTTTATGCCAAACAAAAAAGAGACGAAATCATATCGAAAAATCTATCACTTAGCAAAATTGGACTTTGATGAAAAAAATGTTTGAAAATTCAAAGATCGACTTTTATTTATAAAAAAAATCTTTTGATCAAATTAGATGGGCGAAAACTGAAAATAATTCTACGTCCTATTTCAGGCCTTCCAAATCGATTGGTGTTGATTTTAAATCATTCTGGAGCCTCCAGCACATTTTTTGATTTTCCAGTTTTTTTTGGGAAATTTTACAAATATAGTGCAAAAGAAGTTATTGGCATTCATCAACTCGAATAAGCCATTTCCAAAGCCCTTTCAATCGATTTAGGACCAATAAATTTAATATTTCTAAAGCGTTGAAAAATCCAAAAGTTCGTTTAAAGAGACTCCAGCACGTTTTCTTTCCCCTCCCCTTCTCCAGCGATGTCGTATGTAACTTTTTGGTGTTTTTATGACAGATCTATGCAGAATTCCAGTTGAAAATTCTGCACATTTGAACCATTGAAAACGTTGGAATAGAAGTTGAAAAATATTCAACGTTTGCAGCTCTTTCAAAATGACAAACAGAAGCAAAATTTGTGCAGAGTTTCTCTAAAGACAGCGACGACTTCATCTACAACCTTCCAGGAGTGTTATTTGCCTGCAATGAAAGGTTTCTAGGGCGAGGGGTGGGAGGGGTTGTCCTTTAGGTAAAATATTTCGTACCTTTTCATTCTCTATCATCTATCACTAATCGTGCGAAAAAAAAGTCTACTGAATAGTACCTACCAGTTTGATCACCCAAAGAGGTCCATACGCCCCGCTGCGTACTATCTTGGTTGTAAAAGGTATAGGTAACGGCTAGATTTTTCTCCCTCCAAGTCAAGTACACGTTATCATTTCCTTTGGTCTTGAGTTCCACCTTGATACAGCTGTCTACATTCGGTTTATTACGACTATGAATATGTTCCACTATCTCCACTCCGTACCAGTATCCAGTCATCTAAATGAGTATAGAGCAACAGGTACATAGCAGGGTATTATATGTACTATGGCCAGACTTATTCATTCGTCGATGATTCTTTTTTTTTGCAAATAAAAAGGTACCTAGCTTATGCAATAGCATTTTCAACTTACCTCACCGAGCGAATAATGAGACTGACTTTTGATTTTCTTACAAGCTTCCTCGGTGTTGATTTGTTGATGACTTCTGGCATTGGTCTCCAATAGGCTGGACAGGATGACGAAGAACAACACGATACTTCGCGTATCACAACTAAATATCGTCTTATATTTAAACATACTCGTATTTTGGCGGGGTAAAAAAACGCGCACAACTTATCATCGAAGTTTTACTTTAGCACCATTAATTGTATTATCACGTTTTGAGAAACGATCGCGCGTCATATGTGAGCTAATTTTTCCATCAATTATTGGCGATTTTGATAGGTTAATCGATACGATAATAGGAGCGAATTCATCGTCGTGGTTCGAATTACGAGTACTACGAGTACGTAGTCGGGTATTTAACATTTACGGAGCGAGTACACGTTCGTTATGTACATACACGCGGTACTGTGGATGGCGTGTTTACTCAATTAAGGACTATTAAAGGATAGTTTGTTAAATTGGTGCATTTGTCGAAGACGACGAATAAAAAATACGAGTATGGTAACGAGAGGGGATAACGAATTAGTGGTATCTAAAATTATCACTCGTATTCGTATCGCCGAGTCCGAGTACAGATGCGTTGATGAGAATGAAAGTAATGTTGCGTACATTTACGTATCTATGTGTATTTACTCGGTGTAGTGCTTCTGTGATGGTGATGGTGATGATGATGATGATGATGGTCATCGAAGTTGCATGAAAATTACTTACCTACAACGATGTGACGACGATGTAGAGTCATCTTTTTAAACGATTGTTTATAAATTACTGATGATTCAGCAATTATTAAGTACCTACCTAATGAAGAGCACGATGTCAAGAACAGAGTGATAGCAAGTTGTTTATGTGGAAATTGATAGATTTTTTTCCTTGTAAAAGGTACCTAACTGGATCAGTGGGTTTTGTGGTTTCTATGATCAAGAAATTCATTTAAAAATTGTGAAAACAATAAACTTGAAGCAGATTTTTAAAGTTAAGGCTCCTTAGAAGATTTGAAAGTTGAGACACCTGAAATAGGTACATATTACCCTGAGACAAGCCTGTTACATATTTTTTTATTTCTATGGATCAGTTCTAACATCTGATGCTGAAATGAGGAATGCAGAAGAATGAAATCGAATCCTCATCTTCAAAAAGCAACATGTCTGTTGGTCAGTGATGAAAAAACGAAAAAAGTTTTGAAAATAATGCAAAATGAAACAGAATATGGAACATGAAAAAGGGTGATGGTCAAAAATCAGGCTTGTTAACCGGTTTTTAACCGTTAAAAATTAACTGGAAAAAGGATTAACTTTGACCTAAAAAATTTTTTTGAAATTGTGTCACTAACCATAACTGTTTTTAGGGCTTGAAAACCAGATAGATATCACTCTCGGGTTTGGTTTCGGTTTTATGTTTTTTGAAAAAGTAAAGGTTTTGGTTTTGGTTTTTTAAAATATTATCTATCCCGTTCCAGTTTTGGTTAAAAATTTTGATTTCAATGGAATCGGTTTTGGTTTCAGTTTTTTCCTTTTTTGTCCATTTTTTAGAGGGAAGAAGCGTCGACATTTTAGTTAACCTAGACCGCTAATCATACACAAAAAACTCCACTGGTTATGTCGCCAACTCTGAGTAATAAACAAATGCAACAGCGCATGCGTCAACAACTGATGATGTAATGTGTGTGTGTACACATGTGTGTATATTGCTGATAGTAGTTGTGTTATGCATGTGCTGTTGCCTTTGTTTATTACTCACAATCAGAGTTGGCGACAAAACCAGTGGAGTTATTTTGCATATGATTAGCGGTCTGGGTTAACTAAAATGTCGGTGGGAAGAGAAGGCCAAGAAAGTGATCACTTTTTCAAATACCTTGTGTGTGTGACTAGAAAGCGGCACTTTGGCAGTGCCAAATTTGTCAACTATTTTAGTTTTTACCTTTAGCATCAGTTTTTAGTTTATTTTTACCAAAAATGAAGTATTAATTAGGCTACATTACCTACTTGAAAAATTCCAAAACCAATTCAGTTTTCAATTGGTTACGCTCTCAGTTTTGGTTTTGAATTTGAGAAATAAAAGCTCCTGGTTTCGGTTTTGGTTTTTATAGTTGTTGGAAAATAACGCTCCTGGTTTCGGTTTTGAGCAATTTTAATCGGTTTTTGGGGGTTTGGGTATTGGTATTGGTTTCAGTTTGCAAGCCCTGCTCATTTTATGATGTCAAAATAAACCGTAACCATAATCAAAATTTTTTTAGAAAAAACCCGGTGAGAAATCAAAAAAAAAAAATTGAAAAGTGCTGGTTTTTTATTTCTTTTAATCTGTGTTTTTTTTCAATGTGATTTGAAATTTCAATCAAAAAATGATCAAAAGATGAAAATGAAATACAAAAATGTGAATAGAAAGTTCAAAAAATTTGAAACTGTAGTTGCATCACATTCATTAGTCATTCAACTATCCAGGCTCAATCTTAAATAAAAGATAGAATTGTTTTTTGAAAAAATTGTAAAAATTTTGAATTTAAATGTTACCTGTTTTTCAATTTTTAAGCTTCCAAATTTCAAACTCTAGTTTGAGAAATTTTCAAATTTTCAACTGTAATTTTAACGTCAACTGAAAAAATTTCCTCTAAAAACTGTAACCTTAACCCATACAACAATGACCATGCTAATTTCGATGTGAATGTCGACCCATCCACATCCATCACTTTTGGATGCCACATGTTGATGTGAATTTTGACCCTGTGTTGAGCTAATTGTCATTGTATGTAATTGTCGACTGATGTTGATCTGCATTTGTGTCCACAATTGGCTCGACGGCTCGACACAGGGTCGAAATTCACATCGACATGGGACATCCAAAAGTGATGGGTGTGGATGGATCGACATTCACATTGAAATTTATGTCGACTTCCTGCTTCATAAAGTTATAAAATTTGAGTTTTAAAAATTTTCAATTTTTTTCCCAAAAATGATTTTCTTGGATGTGGCTATTGCTTGTGCTGAAAACAGCATCGATGCAAAGTCCACTTCCAAAGAAGTACATACAGACAAAGTCTGTATAATCAATACGTTGAACAGAAATTCCTTATATCAAAGATGTTGCAATACTTTATCTAAGAGTACCTACTAAACTAATCCATTTTCATGTCGACATGTCGATGTTAAATTTGACATCAACAAATACATCCACAATATGAACATCATATCATCTACAACTCCAAATTGTGGAAAAGTGAATAATTTCATCAGTGCCGTAAAAAATTTGTTTTCCTCATTGAACAAGATCATATTTTTGAATGTTTACTAAACTTTTAAACACTAAAACAGAAATTTTAATTCTGAAAAATTGGTCGACATAGTTGTAGATGTAAATTTCGAGCATTGAATTTTACATCTACCTACATGTCGAGATGGCATGTCGAGGTATCAGAAATAATGAAAAAATTTCGAAAATTTTCATTTACCTGGCTTTTGTACGGACAGAAGATTCCTATTAAATGATTAATTGATCACTTTTCCATCATTATGTTGGAAAAAAACATAGTTGATGTAAATGTCGATGTCAACAATTGTTGTGCGGGAACCTAAAAGATCATCAATAGCTGTAACCTAAACCTTAACCTTAACTTTAAAAAATGAATAATCTTAACTGAAACCTTCAACCTAAAATTTGAATTTCTTGTTAAATTTTTAACCATTACCTTGAGCAGAAATATTTTTTTTTTGTCAATGAGCCTGTCAAAAATGTTGATATTTCTCGACATTTTGAGCTCAAACTATTTGATCAATGATCACCTACCAGTATGCCAGATTTTGTATAATACTGTAAAAGCTCGTTATAACACTTTTCAAGGTGCTGGGAAACAGAGTGTTAAAGTCTTGTTTTAACCCTGATGAGCGTAATACCATGAATTCTCGTGTTGAAGTTGAAGAAACAAAAGTAGGTATAACAAAACAAGTTTAAAACGTAAACTTTATTCTAAATTTGAACAACTGGTTTATTTAAACATGAAAAAAATCTGAAATTTTACTTTGATTCTGAAGTCTGCTTTTTGGAGAATTTTTGAAGATTTAAATAGATAGATCAGTAAGTACCTAACTTTGGACACATAATTTTACCATATTTTGAACATCCCAAATTGACCAAATTAATTTGAGGTGATTGATGTCTTGAAGCAAATTAATGATAATTGACAGTTCCAAGCAATAATTTGCCAGAATTTCAGGAAGTCGATGGAATCAAAGTTGTGAAGCGATTTTCCTGTCTTGGATCCAGCATTGAGAACACAGGCGGGTATAAAGCTGAGATACACTACTGCTGCCAGCTCACTAGAACTGTGATGAATTGATTGAAACAAATATGGAGTGATTCAGCAATAAGCAGGACTGTTGAAATTTGACTGGTGAATGCGCTGGTCTTCTCAGTATTCCTGTATGCATCAGAGACATGGGCCATTTGCAAAGGGAATCTGCGATGGATTGACGTGATGGAAACGTTGTGCTGGAAGCAGCTGCTGAGAGTCCCTTGGACAGCGAAAAGAACTAACAGTTGTATATTAAGAGAAATTGGTGTGACCAAATGACTATCTGCATTCTGCAGTGGTCCTTGGCTGGATACTCTAGCATGTACATTGGGCAGGTCACCAGAGCAGATTGCATGGAGACAATAACAATATTTGTGCAAGGCAGTGTAAAAGGAGCCAGATGTGGTGTTGGAGGCAGCTGCTGAGAGTTCTTTGGACAGCGAAAAGAACTAACGGCTTAATATCGAGAGAAATTATTGGTGTGACCAAACGACTATCTGCACTTCTGCAGTGGTCCTTGGCTGGATACTTGAGTATGTACTTTGGACAGGTCACAAGAGCAGATTGCATGGAGACAATATTTGTGCAAGGCAGCATACAAGGAGCCAGAGCAAGAGGATGATTGACAACCTGGCAATGGGTCGCAGCTTTGCCACATGTGTGAGAAGCATATAGTACGAGGAGCAATGTTATGTGCTTACCCTCAAAATTACACAACTTGAGAAAATGCTTCATTTGTATGAAACATTTGTTAAATTAATGAAGTGTTGATCCTTGTAACTAGGGCTTCCAACCCATACTTGTACCCAAACCCAAATACCTAAGCAAAAATCCACCAATTTCAGTACCCAAACCCATAATTCTACTTGAAAAAATGAAACAATGAATAAAAGTACCCTGTACTCATACCAGATAAAATTATTTTGAACCCAAGTACCCGATAGATTGGGTACTACATACGTAGATTTGGGTATTCAACCAATATTTTGTCCAAAGTACATAGTAAAAAATGAAGAAAATTCAAAAATACCCATACCCAAAATTTTTTAGAATACTGATACCCTATACCAATACCCAATTCTCTAAGAAGAAAATCTGTACCCATACCTGTTACCCATACCCATACCCAAAAATATTCAGGTAGGAAGCCCTGCTTGTAACCAGTCTGGTGTTCATCAAATTTTCATCTTTTAATAATTATTGTTGTAAAATCAAAAAGTTTACTGTTAGTGAAGAAGTTATTCAAAACACATGTGGTACACATACTGGCAAGTAAATTATGCGGAGTAAGGTTCAAGTCAATTTTTAAATAAAAATGAAGCCAATCCCAGTAAAAACTTATTATCATCACACTCTGAAATCAAAATCATAAAATCTATAACAAATAAACTAGAGTAGCTTTTGCTCAGTGGAGTCTAACACAAATCGTTTGGAGTTACCCCAATCCGAACAAGCCCAACTCTGCAGATGTGTATGCTGTATACCCACAAAATCACTTCGGACATTAAATGACCTGTTACCTAACTGAAATATTGTCATGTACATCTGAATGGTGTCCTTGGTGTGCCTGAAACAATTGGTTGAAGCTGCGGGACTTGAAAAAAAAAAATTGAAAATGAATTTGAAAATAGATGTATGAGTATAAGCATACAGTAATGTACGTTGAAAACAAAAAAGTTTTGCATTCTTCATTTAATTGAAGCGTGGTTTTCCAAAACACAGTAAGTCAGTTTTTTTCGAAATTGATTTTTTCGAGCCATTTAGTATGGTGACGTCAAGACACACCATCTGAGACACTTACCTACTTAAAATACATATTTCATCCATGTTCTATCCAGCTTTTTGTGAAATCGTTGAAGTGCATGAATATTAATCGTGATATTTATATTATTTGAGAAGAATAAAGACTGTGATTTGATTAAAGAGATGACAACTCAAGTTCAAGCACTGAAAGTTCACGTACCAGACCTGGCAAGCATTTTGAAATATTCAATATTTTATGTAATATCACCTTGTTACATTGTGGTGACATTTACAAAAAAATATTGGTGTGATATTCCTTCTTCAATATTGTGGGAAAATGTCACTGAAATATTACTCTGCAATGACACTGTGACATTACAGAGTGATATTTTGGTGACATTTCTCCTAGATATTTTTGTAAATTATACCACTCCAACTACTAGCAGATGAAGTCTGTACCCAAATAGTATATAGGGAAAACAGATTTTTTTCAATTATCACTTCATCATCAGATGAAGTCTGTACCCAAATATATAGGGAAGACAGATTTTTTTTTCAATTACACTTCATCGCAAGTGCAAGGAGTGCCTTTTGCTTTGCCAGCAGCTATGCAGGCAGAGCTTCCAACCCTCCACTATACATTCAAGTACATACAAGTACTTGGTGTAGTGGTCGGTGTGTAATTTTTGATGTTTTTTTCCACATTTCATTTGTGGAAAAAAATTTAATAAAAAACTGGAATTTCTCACAATATTTTTAATTTTTGATAAGTTTTTATTGTCTTGGAAGTTATTTTGTCATAATTTATTTGTTCTTATAATGTCTCAGAAAATGTCACTGCAATATCACAGTGATATTGCTGGGAATATCCCTAATGATCATTTTGTCCCATAGAACCAATATTCCTGGGATGTCACAGGGTCACAGCAATGTATCAGAGCAATATTGAATCTTTCAATGTGACATTGCATGACGTTGCTGTGACATTCCAATGCTTGCCAGGGAGTGACATCATGTCCAGCTTGTAGAGAGAGGTTGGTGAGCCTATAATGTATCCCTTTGACATCCTACAATTAGCTGGTTTCCGCTTCAGTTTAATTAAATGACATACTTAATCAAATTGATTTTTAGAATTAAGAAAATGATATGATTCAATCATGGATCTCAAGATCTTCTGATCTCTTCTATAAAGTAATGAATTAGCTTAGTTATGAACTTTTAACTTTTTGGTAGAATTCATGTTGGTGATAGAATGGAAAGTCCCAAAAACAAATGAACTTTTAACTTCAGAAAAATTATTTAATAAACTATCTGCTATAGCTGATGAAAGTAAGAACAAATTGAAAAGTTGTTCTCATCATGTACAAGAACAACATGCATAGGTAGGTATTAACATTTTTGAAAATTCCTTCAAAACCTATTTAACAAACCAAATCTAAAACTCTTCCTCCTCGGGTGCAATAATCTGGCAATTATAAACACCCTAAATCAATAAACAATTCAAAAATTTCGCGCTGCAACTAATAGTGTTTTTGAATAAAATTAAGATTTCAAAGTAAGTAAGTAATTATGATTTGATTTTTGAACAAAATTCCTTTATGATACTACCACTACCCGGTGTGTATCCGAATGTACCGATTAGTGGTTATCAGTCAGTAGAACCATGGGGGGCAAAAACTGTATCTGATCTGAATGTCCGTTGCAAAATGACCGCGAATGTTCTAAAAAGTGTATAGCTGAATGTCCATTTGGATTTTTGCACTTACAGAGGTTTCTAGTATGTACCCTACTACTGCTGAATAGGTACATATATGTAGTTCAAAATTTTTTTCTTGACAATAATAGTCATGAAATGATCTACTCGTAATTGTAAGACCGAGAAAGATATTTTAAAATTTTCTTCATTTCTCAATGAAAATTGATTATAGGCACATACTATTAAAAAAAATAATAATAATACATCTTATTTGTTTTACTTAGAGTTTAAGCATGTCTGATTTTTTTTCATCCCTCCTCCTCTTCTTGGACTATAAGAACATTTCAGCGTTAGCCAGAGGAATTTCATATTTTGTGTGATTTTACGTTGGATTTGAAGTATATGAGAGGAGATTACTTTGGCTAAAAAATGGAGGTGGGCCCAAATTCTTAAGAGGGAGAAACAAAAGGAGGCGAAAAAGGTCAAAAAAATTCAATATAATCTTTTTAGAGCAATTCGGAGAAGAGAAACCTCACAAATCGACTTGGAAGGCTGGAAAATTTGCATGTGCGTTTGGAGGGGGTTCTAGAAATGCCTGTTAGGGCTTTTTGACTTTTCAGCTGTTAAAAAGCAGATTTTTGCGCCTTCTCAATCGTTTTTAGCCTGATTTTCTTGAAGTAAAAATGCGATAGGGGCTTATGCAGACGATCATCATTCCAGGATTTGGAGTGGGACCTCTCACAAATCTGTTTTGGGGTTTCATGAGCCCATCTTCATCGACTTTACGCTTACGTTGGTATTTTTATGGTGCATGCAAGTTAGTTGTACTTTCCATTGGCTTTCATATTCGTCAAAACCCTAATATGTTTGGGAATTCTTAGTCATACAAGTTTTTTTTTTACTTCGGACATTCGGATACACCTTTTGGGACATTGGCAATCATTTCGCATCGGACATTCGGATACAGTTTTCACCCCCTGTGGTTCTATTGTATTCTACTAATTGATACATTCGGATATGCAGCCATAATTATGTGATCATACATAAGTCGTATCACACATTGATAAAAATTGATAAAGTTGAAATGCAGCAAGAGTTTTTGTTAGCAAAAGATGGCTGATTTTATATATGAAACTTGTAAAGGTGACTGCACCCAACAATGAACAAGGAGGCCTCCCATCAAAGTGCACAAAATCGGAAATTATACTTTCAACACCAACAATGTTGCGATAAGGTATTTGCAAAATTTATTGCGATTCATTTTCGAATTATTAAAACTGAGCAATTTTAAATTTTTAGCGTTAGGATAAAATATTTCCGGTTTTGTATCTTTAATGCTCTTTCGTTTCAAAATTGATAATTTTGTATCTTGATGCGCTCATATTATTGTTTTTATACTTCATCCTGTCCTGAACGTACATACATAGTAATAATACGCGTCATAGGTACAATTTTTCATTTTAGAGTTCATTGAACTCTGAAACTTGTTATTGTTTACGAATTTACGTAACCATACGAGTATTTATGTTTAATAAAATCAATTATTTTGGTCGATAGTTTTGTCGACATTTTCATTCAGTATTCTTCACAATACATTTTTGAGCGATTTCTTAACAAACACAAACACCCAATATTTTATGAATGAAAGAAGAAAAGTTTGATAGTGGATTAGTTTCTTCAATTGGTTCAATTGGAAAAAAAATGTGAAAATTGTTGCAAAAAAGTGGCGCAAATGTAAAAAAAAAATGGTAGAGAAAATAGAAATGGCTGAAATAGGACGAGCCCTGGGAACTTGGAACCAATGACAGGACCAGAAAAAGATGACCTTATATCTTCTTCAACATCAGGAAACAACAACAAAGAAATAACTCAAACAGATGATTCAATGGAATACACACACCCCTCAACTAGTAAAAATCAACACCCATCGTGTACCTTTGGCGACGAAATGTTTGATTTGGGTGAAGAGGATAGCTCACGTCAGATGATGTTGGCTTAATGCTCAATTGCATCAATTTCTGCAATAGAAGGCATGACAAACAATATAGTGAATTATGTTGTTAACGGGAATGATAAGTGTGTGTAGGTTGGGATATTCAGAAGAATCCGACACTACGGAAAGTCCGTTATTTTGAGCAGTTCTGGAGGCTCCAGCAGATTTTGTAAACTCGAAATTCCCACAATATCTTCGAATGAAGTTGGAAAGCCGAATTCCATTCTGCAAACTAATTTCAATACGCTATGAAGTCGACTGCAGGTGGATTTCAAGTCGTTTTGGAGCCTCCGCTCCGACGACTTCTTAAAAATTGCTGAAGCCTCCAGCAGATTTTTGAAACTTGGAATTTCCTCAAATTTTCATCAAATGAAGTTGGAAAGCTGAAATTTATTCTGAAAACTAATTTCAATACGCTACGAAGTCGACTTCAGGTGGATTTCTAGTCGTTTTGGAGCCTTCAGCAATTTTTTGAAAAATACTGGAGCCTCCAGTAAATTTTTGAAACTTGAAATTTTCACAAACATTTCATCAAATGGAGTTGGCAAGCCGAAATTTACTCCGAAAACTAATTTCAATACAATATGAAGTCGACTACATAGTGGTTTCAAGTGGGTTTGAAGCTTCTCCAGCTACTTTTTGGAAATTTATATTTTCCTAAAAACGTCATGTAACCTTCCAAAAAGTCACTAGAGGCTCCAAAATGACTTGAACCCACCTGAAGTTGTCTTCAGAGGGTGTTCAAATTGGAGTGCAGAGTAAACTTCGGCTTTCCATCTCCATTTGATGAAATTTCAAGGTTCAAAAATCTACTGGAGGATCCAGCAATTTTCAAAAAGTCGCTGGAGGCTCCAATACGACTTGAAATCCATCTGCAGTCGACTTCGTAGCGTATTGAAATTAGTTCGCAGAATTAATTTCGGCTTTCCAACTCCGTTTGATGAAATTTTGTGGAATTTCAAGTTTCAAAAATCTACTGGAGGCTCCAGAATTACTCAAAACGGTTTCAAACAGTTTCCAACCAATTTGGTAGGTCAAGAATGAGCTATATCCCAAATTTCAGCTTTCCAGGTCAATTTTGTAAAATTTTGATTTTCTTCACTCATTTTTGGCCAAAATTTTTATTTTTAAAAATTCACCAAAAATCGAAAAAGACACTTTTGCACTTGAAATTTTGACAGTTGATGAATTTTTGCCTGCTCTTTTGATCTACCTGCGTACAGTTTGATAAATTTCATGCAAGTCCGATGTTGGAACGCAAAATTTGTGATTTTGGCTGACCTGTCAATCAAAATGGCCGTCATTTTGTAAGTGGGGCGAGCTGATTTTGTATAGGATAACAACAAAGAAATAATTTGAACAGATGATTCAATGGAATACACATAACCCTCAACTACGAGTACACAGATCAAGAATCATCATGCACCTTTCACAATTGCAACATTCAACCCTGATAGACTATAATCCATACACGAAAAAGTGCTCTAGAAGTTGATTTTGTAATTTTTTTTCGGGGACCAAAAAAATGCGCTGCCAAAATGAAGGTACTACCTGCCCCATTTGGAAAAGTGCAATTTTGAAATTTTTTCCCTGCACAACGAGGGGGTGGACCCTCAAAAAGGTGATTTTGGGGACATGGTCGGGACCGAAAAAACTCGACGGGGTTGTGTTGGGGGACTTCTCCCGATACCAAATATGTAATTTTTTCCGTGAAACCCTGCACAACTGCATTCTATGGCACTTTTAATGCGATTTTTATGCATTTTTGGCCATTTTTGATGGTAAAATGGCTCTCGTGTCTACGATATGGCTGAGGACCGAACAATTTCTTGGACGTTTGTTAGACGGGGCTATTTGAAGCCCAACTGCGCAAAAACGGCGAAAAAATACTTGCACAACGCGATTTTATGAGCACTAATAGGGTTGTTACCACTCCCCCGCCCCCCGAATTAAATAATGCATTGTGAATTCGATAATATCGATGCGACCCATCAAAATGGTATAAAATTTCGCGCCGAACACAAAAATCGCAATCATTTTAAATTCTGACCCCCCGCGGTGGAGTTTTGCCCCCCAAACTGAATATAACGATGATATTGAACAAACTTTGCACGTTACACGTCGATACTGATGATTTATGTGTACGCAATCAGAATGAATCTCATATTCGTTGCTTGGGAATATTTTTGCTTCAAAATTTTTCATTTAATCTCCACCCCCTCCCTTCCCCTTTAAAGACTATTTTTGAACATGGATTTGAAAACTTGAACATGACCTATCAAAATGGTACAAAATTTCGCGCTGAGCTTGAAAATTGCAGTCATTTTTCACTTTGACCCCCTTGGTGGAGTTTTGCTCCCCTCCCTCCATAAAGTCAGAACATGGATTTGAAAACTTGGACGCGACCTATCAAAATGACATAAAATTTCGCGCTGAGCTCGAAAATTGGAATCAATTTTCTTTTTAATCCCCTTCTCTCGCTCCTCACATTCGATTGACTATTTTTCTCATGACTGGAATGAAGTTTGGAAACAATGGAGCTCGGGAAAGCGTTTTCTTTCATTTATATTTTTTTCATATTTTATTTTTGTTCCAATTATCTTATTTCTTTGTATTTTTTTCTCGTTCTTATTTTTCTGATTTTTTTCATTTCAACTTGTTTATTTCGTATTTTTTGCATCTTTCATTGTTATTCCATTTTTCTTGTTTGTAATTTTTTTATTGTTTTTCTTCATTTCTTATTTCATCTGATTTCTTTTCATTTATATTATTTTTTCATCTTTCATTTCTGTTCCAATTTTCTTATCTGTTTGTATTTTTTCCCTTTCTTATTTTTCTGTTATTTTTTTTCATTTCATCTCGTTTTTTTCATTTGCATTCTTTGAATCATTCATTGTTCCATTTTTTTGTATATTTTTCTGTTTTTTTTTTTTTCATTTCATTTTTTCATCTTTTTTTTGTATTTTTTTCCTTGAATATTTTTTTATATTGTCACATTGTTACATAAATCCTTATATACAGACACGTAATGTGCAACGTGTTCAATTTCATAGGACTTTATGGAGGGAGGGGAGCAAAACTCCACCAAGGGGGTCAAAGTGAAAAATGACTGCAATTTTCAAGCTCAGCGCGAAATTTTGTACCATTTTGATAGGTCATGTTCAAGTTTTCAAATCCATGTTCAAAAATAGTCTTTAAAGGGGAAGGGAGGGGGTGGAGATTAAATGAAAAATTTTGAAGCAAAAATATTCCCAAGCAACGAATATGAGATTCATTCTGATTGCGTACACATAAATCATCAGTATCGACGTGTAACGTGCAAAGTTTGTTCAATATCATCGTTATATTCAGTTTGGGGGGCAAAACTCCACCGCGGGGGGTCAGAATTTAAAATGATTGCGATTTTTGTGTTCGGCGCGAAATTTTATACCATTTTGATGGGTCGCATCGATATTATCGAATTCACAATGCATTATTTAATTCGGGGGGCGGGGGAGTGGTAACAACCCTATTAGTGCTCATAAAATCGCGTTGTGCAAGTATTTTTTCGCCGTTTTTGCGCAGTTGGGCTTCAAATAGCCCCGTCTAACAAACGTCCAAGAAATTGTTCGGTCCTCAGCCATATCGTAGACACGAGAGCCATTTTACCATCAAAAATGGCCAAAAATGCATAAAAATCGCATTAAAAGTGCCATAGAATGCAGTTGTGCAGGGTTTCACGGAAAAAATTACATATTTGGTATCGGGAGAAGTCCCCCAACACAACCCCGTCGAGTTTTTTCGGTCCCGACCATGTCCCCAAAATCACCTTTTTGAGGGTCCACCCCCTCGTTGTGCAGGGAAAAAATTTCAAAATTGCACTTTTCCAAATGGGGCAGGTAGTACCTTCATTTTGGCAGCGCATTTTTTTGGTCCCCGAAAAAAAAATACAAAATCAACTTCTAGAGCACTTTTTCGTGTATGGATTATAGTCTATGAGTCAAAGTGAATACGAGGACAGCAAGCTCACCTATGTTGCCAGACTTTATTGTAAGTGATTGTTTTCTTTTGAGATATCTGTATTCGATGGCATTGCCTATCAGTACCACACTTCATCTCGAATAAAAAGAACCTTTATTTTGGCATGTTTTAAAACATTAAACAATTATTCCAATGAGAATAATTTTTTAGTTTCAATTTCAAGTTATTCATTAATGGTAGACCCCATTTTTGGGCTAGGACCACTATTTAGAAAGATATGGGTGAGACCCCTTTTTGGTGGTTTTTTTTTGGTTCCTACCCTTCCCTGCCCCCTGCGGCGCCACAATTAGGAAAACACGCAAAATTGCCGCTACAATGCCAAACAATGGTGGAAATGGTGAGCCGAATGCTAATTTTTCTTGTTATTAGTAAGAAATACATATTTGTTGAAAGCAATACACAGTGCAAAAAATTATGTCTCTCCCAACGACACCATGCCAATTGCAATAGAAAATAATGTTTAAAATTTAATTTTATGTTTTCATGCTTGAACAAACGACTACCAATGAAAACAACTCCATGTGTGATCATAAGTCAAATCACACAGTGATAAAAATTGATAATGTCGAAATGCAGCATTCAGGCCTCTACTCCTGTAGAGTTTTTGTTAGAAACGTATCTGTCATTTTGTTCAGCAAACGTAAGTTTCTTCAATTGGTTCAATAAATAGGTAAAATATCATCGCTGTTTTTGTAGGTACCAACAACGTTTTTAAATGGCTCTGTTCTTGTTGCTAAAACTCTTGCAAAAAAGTGGTGCAAATGTAAAAAAACGGCAGAGAAAATGGAAATAGCCGAAATACGACGAGCCCGGGGAATTTGAATCCAATTATAGGACATGAAAAGGAAAAGTTAATACAGTCTGGCTCTTCAGCAGGACACACCAACACAGAAATAACTCTAACAGACGATTCGATGGAGTACACATACCCCTCAACTAGTAAAGATCAAGACCCATCGTGTACCTTTGGCATCGAAACGTTTGATTTTGGTGACTCGGATGACGTTAGCTTATGCTCAATTGCAGCAATTTTTGCAACAGAAGGCATGAAAAACATAGTGAACTATGTTGTAAATGGGAATGGATTGAAATTAGTGAGTGTAGGTTGGGATATTCAGAAGAATCCGACACTATACGGAAAGTCAGAGACACCATTATTACCATTTTAATATTTGTATAATTACCTAACCGGCAAAATTCTAGATGTTGTTGTGGAGTCTCCCCTTTATGTGCCTCCATTGAACTTCTAAATGCAGCAAGAAATTTTTACTGGTCGAAATTCCATCAGAATTGAAATATTAAGCCAATTACTGTTCAATATTGATCGCTATAGTTCGCCCAAAGTGTTGGAATTATGGCAGACCCCCCCCCCTACCCCTTCAAGGGGGCAGATCCCTATAATATGGAATTGATAAAAAACAGACCTTCAGAGTTGATATGTATTTGGTAAATTTGTGCTGCCTCTACGTGGGCCGTGGAAATATTTTTTGTCGTTCAATTCATCGGATACCATCCCTTCTCCCTCCTCCTTCCCTTCCCTATCAACCTGGACTCATCCTTATCCTATTCAAAAACAATTAAATCTTTGATATAATATTGCAATGGTTGTCTCCCATTGGGTTTGAAATTTTTTTTATGGGTGGCTTAAGCAACGCTAATCAATCCAAAATAAATATGTTTGTTCCTTACTCGCCTATTGAAAATAAAAAATAATTAAAAACCGATGGGGGACAATCATTGCAATATTAAATCATCGATTTCTTTGTTTCTGAATATGGATATGGATGAATCCAGGTTGCTGGGGGAGGGGCAGAGGAGGGAGAAGGGATAGTATCCGATGAAACAAACAACAAAAAATATTTCCATGGGCCACGTAGCACAAATTTACCAAACATTCACTCTGAACCTGAAGTCTGAAGGTTTGTTTTTTTATCAGTACCACATTCCACATTACACTGAAAGAAATGATTTTCAAAACGCATTATTCAGTCCCGAAATTGATGGAATGGTTACTGCACAGTACAGTAATTTTCAAGTTACCTAATTTTGATGTAATGATTACATAGTTTAAATCAGAGAATGCATCATACAATGGAATGAGTACTCATTACATTTCTTTGGGGACTCAGTCCTGCAGACATGGTATTCAAAACATCATTTGGTGGGTAATAATTACACCGTATAGTAAGCAATGATTACATTCCTTAAACATGACTGAGAACCATGTAGTGATTTACTGAATACAGTAAACGATGTACTGAGTACATTGCCGTACTGCAATGAAATCATTTTTTTCAAACAGTGAAAAATCTATAAATACTTCAAGAGCCTGAATCAAATATTCTACTCGTGGCCATGTCGTTAAGTGTAGGTAGTTAGGAACGAAAGGTTGCAGGTTCGAATCCCAGTCAGGTAGGAAAATTTTCTTAGGGTAATTAGGGTCTAGAAAAATTCGTTGCAGTGAGAATTATTTAGATGTGCGGAGAAACGTGAAATTGATTGTACCTATCCCCACTTTTTAAATATTATTGAATAAAAGCGATGGAATGGTCACCGCACTTCTGTGTAATAGTTACTTCTCTAAATATGTACTGATTAATGCGTTTCATTCCTATACCAAAATTACTGCGTTTTAATGCACTGAGTGCATCGTTTTAATGTAACTGTTACTGTTTATTTCTTTCAGTGTATAGGGGTCTAACCCCTTGAAGAGGTGGGGGGGGGGGGGAGTATGCGATGATTCTAACACTTTAAGCGAACTATAGAAAATCTATACAGTATGACACAAAAGTACCCCATTGGCAAGAAAAATGTGGTTAGAAGCATAAACATGAGACCGCGTATTGCTTTTATGAAAGACCCCCTGGAGTGTGAGATGACATAAGTAAACGCAGTGCGGATGCAGTAAAAAAACGCGGTCTACTTCAACAAAACTGGTTTCAGGCAGAACAGAGTAACAGCAGGTTTGAAAAATCGTGAGTGTAATACATATGTAGGTGAAAACTGAAAAGTGAGACTAAAACGAGTGTTTCTTGTCAATAGGGTAGTGCGGAGCTGGAGTGGCTTTCATTTTCAAGGGGAAAGAGCTAGAGAAATAGAAATGAATGAAGCGGCGTTGAGTAAGGAAAAATAAGGGCTTTCAAAAGCGACCTTGAAAATTTCAGGCCCACGCACAGGGTGTCCACAAATTGAAAAACTGGTTTGGTCAAAAAATTGAAACTGGTTTTTATTGGCGCAATGTATTCTACACACTAAGGGAGCAAAAACGTGATACAAAGTTTTTGAAACCGGTTCGTTAATTTGCAACCAGTCAACAAAAAAAATCCAAAAATTGTAGATGCTTAGAGACAAAAGTTGTAGAGTGTGGAAAATTATACAGTTTTGTTGAATCAAATTTTGAAACTGGTTCATTGGTTCGCATTTAGCAACCAGTTTTTGACAATCACTTAAAAGTCGCTGATCGGATTTTGAAACCGGTTCATTAAATCGCAACAAGCCATCAAAAGTTACCTGAATGCAAGTTATTTAGCCATTTTCAAAATCCGATCAGCAAAAATGGTTCAATTTTTCACGCTCTAGAAGTTTTGTTTAGAGCTTTTTTCTCTATCTTCAATTTTAAGGCAATTGTCAGAAACTGGTTGCTGAATGCAAACCAATGAACCGGCTTTAAAATAAGATTGAACAGAATTGTGTAATTTTTCATGCCCTACAACTTTTGTTTCAAGTTTTTTTCTCAATCTCCAATTCTTGAGTAATTTTTGATAACTGGTTGCAAACTAATGAACCGGTTTCAAAATCTGATCAGCAAAAGTGGTTTAATTTTACACGCTCTACAACTTTTGTTCCAAGCTTTTTTCTCTATCTCCCCAACTTTTAGGTGATTGTCAAAAACTGGTTGCTAAATGCGAACCAATGAACCGGTTTCGAAATGATGATTAGACAGAATTGCGTAATTTTTCACGCTCTACGACTTTTGTTTCGAGCTTTTTTCTCTATCGTCAATTTTCAGGTAATTGTCAAAAACTGGTTGCTAAATGCAAACCAATGAACCGGTTTTAAAATAAGCTTGTCAACTGGTTGCAAATTAATGAACCGGTTTCAAAAAATTCATACCACGTTTTTGTCGCCTTAGTGTGTAGAATGCATTGCGCCAATAAAAACCAGTCTGAATTTTTTGACCAAACCGGTTTTTCAATTTGTGGACACCCTGTGCATAGGCCTGAAATTTTCATTAAGGTCGCTTTTGAAAGCCCTTCTTTTTCCCTACTCAACGCCGCTTCATTCATCTGTCTAGCTCTTCCACTGAGAAATAAAAGCCACAGTGCACTACTTTTGTGTCATACTGTATTGAACTGTAGGTATAGTCGACTTTCTAGTATTTCAATTCTGGTGGAATTTTGACCAGTGAAAATTTCTTACAATCGAGTTCTATGAGGGCACATAAAAGTGTAAAGTCATAATTTTTTGCGCTGTATATTGCTTTTGACAAATATTTCTTGGCATTATAGAGGCAATTTTGCGTGTTTTTCAAGTTTTAGGCGCCGCAAGGGGCAGAGTGTGGCGGGAACCAAAAAAACAAACCATCATAATAAATTGTGTTTACATATTATTATAAATTATATTGTAGAGTATTTTTCAAGTATTGTTTTTTTTACACGTGATCCGATTTTAAAAAATCGAAGACCCATCGTGCAAAAATTTGCCCATGTCTCAACTTCTACACCACCAGAAACGGGGAATTTACGACATCTAATGGACTTTCATCACGATCCGGAATAAATAACGTTCCTAAGTATATCTTTGGGGGCCATATTTCGCACTCGGTTGTGGTAGTAAGCCATTCGTTGATTTTTTTTTTACTAGAGAGAGGTGAGAACACCAAGAATTCGTGTTCACCTGTTCACCTGTTCAGGGTATAAAAATGGGTCAGTAGGTATAGGTAGGTAAGGTACTAAAGTTCAGCTTGCCTTTGAACATTTCCCAATGACCCCTTTTTTTGCTCATCTGTCTTTCAAGTATCCGCATCCTTTTAAACGAGTTTTCTACAATCTTCCATTGTTCATCATCCCATATAGATTTTATGAATTTGATTTCGAAATGCTATAATAAATTTTTACCGGGATCTGTGACGTGTGCGTATCTCACATTAATCAAATTTTATACCAATAGATTTGGCTTCATTTTTATTTAAAAATTAATTTAAAGTTTGCTCTGCAGCATAATTCACTTACCATGTGTTTTGAATAACTTCTTCACTATAGCAGTAAACTTTTAGATTTTACTATACAATAATATTAAAAGAAGTTAACTTATTGATGAAAACCAACTGGTCATAAGGATCAACTACATCTACATAGAACGTAAATTTGAATACTTACATTACCGAGGAGTCGAAACGTTATCTCGTTTCAACAGTTAATGGAGCGTAATACATTGATACCTATTTATAAAAGAGGAAATCAAAAAAATTATAACGAAAAATAATTTAATAATGATTGAAAAGAAGCTTGATAAGCATTCAGATATGTAAGTAATACTCAAATGCTCGATGTTCATCTTGTTGTGATAAGTACTTATAATGAGATACCCAGAGTTGAAAAAATAATCGATTTTTATCTTCTTCCGAGATAAGCAATTGATCGCTGTTTGATATATGAGGAATGAGGAGTTATTTCTCCCTCTCCTCTAAAAATGTAAGAACGAATTCAGCTGGGTTCATTCCACACCAAATCGGTAGATTTTTGCACCAGGGGGGGGGGCTTCGAGTTTATTCAAAATCGGATCACGTTTAGAAGTCATCAAACGATGACGAATGACGCAAACCGGACATTTTTTCGATTTTTTTTTGGCCGAGCTGTGAGGCTTCAAAGTTCTCCAAAATGGCCGAAAATGAAAAATTTCAATTTTGAAAATTGCTCCGGTTGTACACGTGGAATAGAATTTTGAACTTTTTTTTCAAATTGTGGTACTTTGAGAGGGTAATTGACGAATGATGACAAAATCAGTGTTGCCACTTTCAAAAACCTAAAACAATCGATTTGAAAACTTCTGAAAAATTCTCAGTTTTAGTCCTTTTCATGTAGAATAACATATCAAAAAATTGTAATGGCATTTTTTTCCATTTTCGAGAAAAAAAATTACAAGTTTGGGACTCATTGCAAAAATAGATACCATCAGAAACCTAAAAAATGAATTTTTTGCATTTTTAAGATGTTTTACCAGTACAAACATACCTATTCTTTCTACCTCTAAAAGTGCATTAAACAGTCATTTAATTAAAATTTAGAAAATTTTCCGGGAAAAGTGTTAAAAATAGTTTCAGTAAAACTTTAAAAAATTAGAAAAAAATATTTAAAAAATGATGTTAATCAGAAAAAAAATTCTGAAATTTCAGAATAATTAAGCAAGATCAGTGTGAAAAAGTGTTAGCCCCAAATTTTTCGACCTGGAAAAAGCTAGATCGAAAGAACATGCAAAAATTCATCACCGGCCAAAATTTCAAGTGCTGAAGTGCATTTTTCGATTTTTGGTGAATTTTTGAACATTTTTAGCCCGAAAATGGGAAAAAATCAAAATTTTACCAAATTCACGTAGAAAGCTGAAATTAGGGATTTATTTTATTTTCGACCTGCCAAATCAATTGGAAACGATTTCAAACAGTTTTGAGCAGTTCTGGAGCCTCTAGCAGATTTTTTTAAACTTGAAATTCCCTTAAGATTCCATCAAAATGCAGTTGGAAAGCCAAAATTAATTCTGCAAAATAATTTCAATACATTACGAGGTCGGCTGTAGGTGGATTTAAAGTCATTTTGGAGCCTCCAGCGACTTTTTGAAAATTACTGGAGCCCTCAGCAGATTTTCAATGATCGAAAATTTCGTTAATACCAAACAGAGTTGGAAATCCGAAATTCACTTTGCACTCCAATTTCAATTCACGCTATGAAGTTGACGGCAGGTGGGTTCAATTCTTTTTGGAGCCTCCAGCAAGTCTTTGAAAATTCCTGTAGTCTCCAGCTAATTTTCGAATTTTGAAGTTTTCTCAAAATTTTCTCAAATGGAGTTAGGAAGCCGAAATTTACACTGCAAACTAATTTCAATGCAAAAGACATTTGGGGGGCGGAGAGGGATCTTTATAGTTGCTTGTTCCTCTTCTTTTTAATGAATCAGATTCCTAATGTTTTGAAATTATCGTACCACGACCGAATGATTCATAAAGTGTTCAATTTCAACTGGTAGATAAATATTGGAAAAATTTACAAAATCTAAGCAAAACGAAAATCATTCAATTCAAATTTTGTTTGTTATTTTGATCATGGGAAATTCAATTCTTTCTCACGTGAATATAGTACATTATGTAGTGATTTTGAAACTGAAGGAATTTGTTTCATTTTTAGCCACATTTTTCTTTAAAAAAGCTGTTCGTCTTGAAGGAATGTCAGAAGCTTCAAAACTCCTTATCCCTTGTACATACGAGTAGGTACAATGGTACACATCCAACTGTCATCAATTGCTGATCTCGGAAGAATATGAAAATCTGCAGTTTTTTTACCTCTGGGTATCTCAATATTCTATTCATATCAAAAAGAGGAACATGAAGCATTTGAGCACACAATGTATCTAAATGCTTATCACTTTTTAATTATTAAATTATTAGTTTTCGATATCATTTTTTTGATTTACTCTCAAGCCCCTATTACGCTATACTAACTGTCGAGACAAGATAACGTTCCGACTCCTCAGTAATGTAAGTACATATTCAAATTCAAGTTTTAAGTTTATCCTTTGTTAAAATGAAGTTGATCCTTATAAGCAGTCTGGTTTTCATCGAATTACTTTCTTTCAATTATTGT
Organism: Planococcus citri; assembly: GCF_950023065.1. Lineage (NCBI taxonomy): Eukaryota > Metazoa > Arthropoda > Insecta > Hemiptera > Pseudococcidae > Planococcus > Planococcus citri. The sequence goes on from NC_088681.1 coordinate 13,698,839, forward strand.
GATTATCTAAGCCCAGAGATTATCTCTAGTGGAGATGAAGAACGTATTCAAAACGAATGTGGTAACTGAATTATGCTGAGCAAACTATAAATCAATTTTTAAATCAACACGAAGCCAAGCCTATCGGTAGTACATACATATACAATATTAATGGGAGTTACACTCATGTCATAGATCCCGATAACTTATTATCATCTGACCAAATCAACACCCTAATATTTATAAGGGGTCCTCATACACGACACTTTGTAGCGAAATCGTTTCTAGAATCACTGAGGATTGAAAAGGAGAAAGAGATGCTTGAAAAGGAGAAAGAGATACTTGAAAAAGAGAAAGTAAGTACGTATGTACATTATAATGAACTCATTTTCATGTTATCGCATGAAAATGATCTTGAAATCGATTACAAATGATGATTCAAGGCAGAGCTGGTTTGAGTAGCTCCAGGATCTTGAATCGCTCTGATGCCACAAATATTGTTCATTTTATTGCCTCAGTAGGTAGTGTCTAATGTCCTTTGTATTTACAGATTTTTCCAAATTTTGAACGTGCCAGCAGAATTTCACAAAACATTCTGCAATGGTACTATAATACACCAACCGAAAATACCGATGCCTTCCAAGGTATTAAAGAAGTCCCACTCCATCAAGATGGCACTTGCAGTCATGTGACCATGCCGGAATCAGATCTTGTAAAAACAAAGGAACTAGAAGCCGAGGACCCTGATATAACTAATGTAAACCAAGTTACCAGCGATTATCGTAGGTGGTATTGTTTTCTTTCAAGAAATGAAAGTAATTTGGCGATCCGTATCAACACCAGACTTCATCTCTACTGTAATCAAAATCCGACTTTGTGTGACAATAATACAACTACATTACGTCTGAAATTTTGCGCATCAGTAGCCAGATCAGCTAGAGCATTTGAATTCATTCACCTCAAGTTTTTACCATTATTTTACTTTTCAGAGGACAAATACGACAAATCTGACTCTGACGAAATGAAAGAAGATTTCACAATGTATTTGTTTTCTAACTGGCAGTCCTATTCTTTCAATAATGAAGATGTTGCTTTTCTTAATATTCTACTAAAGTGTCAAATACCTGAAATGGATGTCAGTTTTTCAGTTTTTTTAGACTACATACACGCAGTTAATTACAATCATGGTAATAAATGGGTGGCAATTCCGTTATTCGATAAATGTTTGAAACAGGAATTTGGTCGTGTTCACTTTGATGATGTATGATCCCATGTTCATCACTAAAGCAGAATTTTTTACTTGAAATGGACAATACATAATTATATTGGCACAACAGAAGAAGAGATTCAAACAATAGGACATTTGAATGACAAAATAGGATTCATCAATGACAATTGGTAATATCAGCTCAGCGGCGTGACAATAATTCAAGTTCATTTATTTGCTGATGACACAGCTATACAATACTTCCCTTGCATAAAGACATTGAAATTGCTACCACACGCTTACAAAATGAGAATTCCGATGGTGTATCAAAATTAATGAATACAAATCTGAACATGTAATCCTCATTGCTTGAAAAATCTGCAACTTACCAGTCACCATCAACATGATAACACCACAAAAGAACTCTATGAAGTATTTGGGAATTCACGTTGACTTGACAAGACATTAACACGGGGCAGTGTTGGTTGTTTAAAACTCGATCGTTTAAAACATTGTTTAAAACAGCCATTTTAAATGCCGAGAAGAAAACATTGTTGTTTAAAACATAATTTCTATTTAAAACTGTTTTTATTGTTTAAAACTTGTTTTTTTTTAGACCTCGTTTTTTTTTTGTTTTTTTCAATTATTTCGAGATTTTTGACCATAATAGAATTATCAAAAAAAAAATTCTAAAATGATTGTTTTTTTACACGGATTTTACTGGAATCCGTTATATAAATGGATTTTATAAGAATTCATAATTTGAATTCTGGGACTCCAGCTGGATTGTCAGTTCATTTCTGATGAAGTAAAATCTAAAATCCATTCCTATAATCTACTACCCCAGTAGATTATGGATTTTCAATTTTAATCTGTTTACAATCTGGTAAAAAAAAACAGCTGGATTTTCAAAAACTTATTTTATAGGTATTATTTTTTGTGAAAAAAAAAAAAAAAAAAAAGATTTCTACAATTGACAATCCATAATCTATTTATAGATTATGCAAAATCCATGTAAAAAAACATACTTTAAATCACTTATTTGATATCTGTCAAATGTATATGTAAAAAATAAGTAGGTACCTAATAAAGGCAATATGCTTTTTGAATTTTATTTACATTTTTTGATTGAACAAAAACAATAAAATCAAACAAAGTTACAGAGAACCAAAAAAGTCTGAAAAAAACAAAAAAAACTGAATCTAAAACCACATTTGCACAAGGAAAAAAAAACGAAATTTTTTGTTTTAAACGTGTCTTAAAAACCAAATTTTACACTTGAATTTGGGTTTAAAACAAAAAATTTGTTTTAAACATACAAAAAAAACTGTTTTTTGTTTTTTTTCCAACACTGACACGGGGAACACATACTGAGAAAAAAATGGGATGACATGCAGGGTTGCCAGACGGGTTTTTGGAAATTTTTTTTTAAATTGATCACTTTTCAGAAAAATGAATTTGCACATATCATGAAATTTTAGTTTTTTGAGAGAAACTCAAAAACTAAGCAATCTAGAAAAAAAATAACGACATTAAATCGATTGGAAATTTAATTCTCTACAACTTTGATATCATGAAATTTTTTTGGACGCTTCCTTTCGCCTCCACATCAACTTTAATGAAAGGTTATAACTCAAAATGTTTTCCAAACATTGAAATATTTCCTCTTTAAGATTTTATTTTTCAAAGTGTTCTTATGCTAAATGAAGGTAGGATACCAGATCTTTAAAATAAGGCGCTATTCATTCCTCACAATTAATTATAAGTTGATGAAAATAATGAATCAAGTTTTTAAAATAAAGAAAATCACTCTCCTGTAAAATTTCACTTTTTTGAGATGTGACCTTATTACTCCCAAGGTGCGATATGTGCTTAGTAAAGCCCGGAACGATGTCGTTAGTGATGTAGTTATAACAGCTATAGCATCGCTTAAACGCGATACCCATTAGTAATCGGTATCGCCAAATAAAACCCAAACCTGTTAGTTGTTACAATCACTTTTCATGAAACGATTATTTCAGTATCGCTTATGCATCGGCACAGAAATCCTTATCTGTTGTATGAATACAGAATGGTTGCGCACGTTTATATCAGCGCGGGGGTGTGTGAGTCAGTATTCAAAAGCGTTAGCGATTGCGATACCAAAAGCGATACTAACGACATCGCTTCAAATAAACTTGTTAGAAAGCGATGTGAATAATTCGCTGATAAGAAAAACCTGTTACTAACAGTATCGTTAACAGTTTTGAAGCGATGTCGTTGTAACGACTAACGACATCGTTCCGGGCTTTAGTGCTTAGGTATGCAACTAAGTACGTATCTTTTTTTTAGTGTGAAGCAGTTTCAGTTTCAGAAACCCATGAAAAGCAGCATGTTTTTCTTTTTGCTGGAAATGTTTCACAAATGACAAATTTCTTTTTTAAAAAAAATATTTCACTGTCATAAACATATCATATCACATACTGTTCAAACACATCTCAAAAAATTTGAAAAATTATTGGCTACAGGTACATATGTTTGGGTGGATAAATTTCTCCAAATTGATAAAAAAAATTACCTCCCTGAACAAGGATCAATTGCCATATATGCTTAATTTAATACCAATTTCTAAACCTGCACCAGTGGTGTACTCCTGTAAATCAAGATGACAAACATCCCTTGGTAGGAGGAGATCAGCAAGAACCAAACTAAACATCCCAGAGAAAGTAGAGAAGAAAACAGGTTCCATCACTCTTCAGTTGGAGTGTAAGGGGGAGATAATGACTTTTCTGTGCAACTACAGCATACTACCTAGGCGCCTACCCTACACATTCTTATTTCTGGTAATTGTGGTTGTAGTTTTGTCACAAAAGGAATCTTTTTCTTTTGTTTGGTTACTTGTTCCAGCTACACATTGCCCCCTACAGTGAATAGCATACCTTGTAGAGCGGATTTGCTATTCGCCAGCAAAAATGCTATGTAGCAAAATGGTCCTAAAAAGTCGCTGGCGAAAAATCCCTCATATTTTGTCACTAGGGTTGCGGGATACTGTAGTGAAAGGGGTCCTATTTAACATACTAAAAGTCTCACCCCGTACCCCGCGTGCTAGAGCGTGGAAAGTGTCCCGCCGCGGCGTTTTTTTCGATTTTCTCGCGAGTGGTTGATTTTACGTCGAAAATAGCTGTATTTTTGTATTCTACGTCGAATTTCCGATCTAGTGATATGTCAACTGGCCTTCTACCCCCCAGGGGCGCTGGGCTAGAACCATTTAAAAAGGGGGGGTTTCCTGAAAAATACATAAACACTACAGGGCCTAAGAGGGGTGAAATGGTCCCCAAAAGCGTTCGAGTTGATACGTATTAGCATGGAAAATGGGCACCATTGAGAAACTTCCGCGTGAAAAATTTCAGATCCACGCCACCTCCCCGTTTTTGGGAACCCCCCTTTTCTGAAATTTCAATAACACTTTACTCAGCCCCATTTCAACTGATTTTGAACAAAAATTTTCAACTCCCTCCCCTCATATTTACCCCTCATAAAATGACTAAAAAATAGAGGCTCCAGTAATTTTCAAAAAGTCGCTGGAGGCTCCAAAACGACTTGAAATTTACCTGCATTACTTCGTAGCGCATTGAAATTAGTTTGCAGAATAAATTTCAGCTTTCCAACTCCATTTTGATGAAATTTTGTGGAAATTTCGAGTTTCAAAAATCTGCTGGAGGCTTCAGAACTGCTCAAAACGGTTTGAAAAAGTTTCCAATCGATTTGGTAGGTTGAAAATATGGTATATCCCAAATTTCAGCTTTCTTGGTCAATTTGGTAAAATTTTGATTTTTCCCCTCATTTTTGGCTTAAATTTGATTTTCAAAAATTCACCAAAAATCGAAAAACGCTGCACTTTAGCACTTGAAATTCTGACGGGTGATAAATTTTTGCCTGATCTTTCGATCTACTTTTGTACGGTTTGAAAAATGTTGTGCAAGTCCTATGTTGGAACGCAAAATCTGCGATTTCAGCTGGCCTGTCAATCAAAATGGCCGCCATTTTGTAAGTAGGGTCACTTTTTTTTCAAGTACGAGGGCTAGAAATGTTCCTTAGGACTCCCTCTTTAAGAAAAAAGTTGTCTCAGATGATCGACCGGGGGGGGGGGTGCAATAGATCCTTAGGCGGGCTTCCCGACCAAGTTGGAAATCCGAAATTCACTCTGTACTCCAATTTCAATTCACGCTATCAAGTTGACTTCAGGTGGGCTCAAGTCTTTTTGGAGCCTCCTGCGACTCTTTGAAAATTCCTAGTCTCCAGCCAATTTTAGAATCTTGAAATTTTCACAAAATTTTATCAAATGGAGTTAGGAAGCCGAAATTTACACTGCAAACTAATTTCAATACGAAATGATATATTTTTTGGGGGGGGAGGGGGGCTTTATAGTTGCTTGTTCCCTCTTCTTTCTTTTAATGAATCAAATTCCTAATGTTTTGAAATTATCGTACCACGACCGAATGATTCATAAAGTGTTCAATTTCAACTGGTAGATAAATGTTGGAAAAATTTGTAAAATCTCAGCAAAACGAAAATCATTCAGTTCAAATTTTGTTTGTTAATCTGATCATGGGAAATTCAATTCTTTCTCACGTGAATAATATAGTATGTGTAATTTTGAAACTGAACGAATTTGTTTCATTTTTAGCCACATTTTTCTTAAAAAAGCTTTTTTTTCTTGAAGGAGTGTCAGAAGCTTCAAAACTCCTTATCCCTTGTACATACATACGAGTAGGTACAATGGTACATATCCAACTGTCATCAATTGCTGATCTCGGAAAAATATGAAAATTTACATTTTGTTTACCTCTGGGTATGTCAATATAAATAGGTATTCATATCAAATAGAGGAACATTGAGCATTTGAGCACACAACGTATCTAAATGCTTATCAAGTTTTTTTTAATTATTAAATTATTAGTTTTCAATATAATTTTTTTGATTTACTCTCAAGTCCTTATTACGCTATACTAACTGTCGAAACAAGATAACGTTCCGACTCATCAGTAATGTAAGTACATATTCAAATTCAAGTTTTAAATTTATGCTTTGTTAAAATGAAGTTGATCCTTATAAGCAGTCTGGTTTTCATCAAATTACTTTCTTTCAATTATTGTTTTTATATAATCTCTAGGAGTGAAGAGAAACGTATTCAAAATGAGTGTGGTAAGTGAATTATGCTGAGCAAATTATAAATCAATTTTTAAATCAACACGAAGCCAAGCCTATCGGTAGTACATATACAATATTAATGGGAGTTACACTCATGTCATAGATCCCGATGACTTATTATCATATGACCAAATCAACACCCTAATATCTATGAGGGGTACTCATACACGGGACAAAGTAGCGACATCGTTTCTAGATGCGCTGAGGATTGAAAAGGAGAAAGAGATGCTTGAAAAGGAGAAAGAGATGCTTGAAAAAGAGAAAGTAAGTGTGTACATTATACTTAATGAACTCATTTTCATGTTATCGCATGAAAATGATCTGGAAATCGATTACAAATGATGATTCAAGGCAGCGCTGGTTTGAGTAGCTCCAGGATCTTGAATCGCTCTGATGCCACGAATATTGTTCATTTTATTGCCTCAGCAGGTAATGTCTAATGTCCTTTGTATTTACAGATTTTTCCAAATTTTGAACGTGCCAGCAGAATTTCACAAATCATTCTCCAATGGTACTATAATACACCAACCGAAAATCCCGATGCCTTCCGAGGTATTAAGGAAGTCCCACTCCATCAAGATGACACTTGTAGTCATGTGACCATGCCGGAATCAGATCTTGTAAAAACAAAGGAACTAGAAGCCGAGGACCCTGATATAACTAATGTAAACCAAGTTACCAGCGATTATCGTAGGTGGTATTGTTTTCTTTCAAGAAATGAAAGTAATTTGGCGGTCCGTATCAACTCCAGACTTCATCTCTACTGTAAGAAAAATCCGACTTTGTGTGACAATAATACAACTACATTACGTCTGAAATTTTGCGCATCAGTAGCCGGATCAGCTAGAGCATTTGAATTCATTCACCGCAAGTTTTTACCATTATTTTACTTTTCAGAGTACAAATCTGACTTTGATGAAACGAATGAAGATTTCATAACATATTTGTTTTCCAACTGGCAGTCCTATTCTTTTAATCGTGAAGATGTTGCTTTTCTCAACATTCTATTAAAGTGTCAAACACCTGAAATGGCTGTCAGTTTTTCAGTATTGTTAGAATACATGTACACAAATAATTTCGATAATGTGATTCCGTTATCCGATAAATGTTTGAAGTAGGAATTTGGTCGTGTCCACTTTGATGATGTATGATCCCATATTCGTCACTAAAGCAGAATTTTGTATAATTATATTGGCACAACAGAAGAAAAGATTCAAACAATAGGACATTTGCATGACAAAATAGGATTTAGCAATGACAATTGTTACGTAATAACAGCTTAGCATGACAATAATTCAAGTTCATATTTGCTGATGACACTGCTATACTTTCTTCGCATAAAGACATTAAAATTGCTACCACACGCTTAGAAAATGCCATTGCGATTTTTTACAAATACTGGTATGTAATTGGTGTATCAAAATTAATGAATCCAAATCTGAACATGTAATCTTCACTGCTGGTGCTGGAAAAATCTGCAACTTGCCAGTCACCATCAACAATTTGATAACACCACAAAAGAACTCTACAAAGTATTTGGGAATTCATGTTGACTTGATGAGATATTTAACATGGGGAATGCGTATTGAGAAAACATTGGATGAAATGAAACTTGTAACTTGAAAAGATGATCTGGCTCTTTACACATGAAGCCAAGTTAAGCAACAAACTTCTGTTTTACAAACCCGCCATCAAACCTATTTGGACATATGGTTGCCAACTATTGGGCACTGCAAAACCATCAAATACAGAAATAATTCAGCACATGCAGAACAAATAATTATCTTTGTCAAGTCACCATATGCGCCATGATACACCAGAAACGCGGACCTCCATTGCAATACAAATGTGAGCTGTCTCTGAGGAAGTATACCCAATTGGCAAGAAATATGCGTTTTAGTCTCATTTTTCAGCTATTACACTCACGTTTTTTCATACCAGCTCCCTTTTTTCAAATCTGCTGTTACTCTGTTCTACCTGAAACCAGTTTTGTTGAAGTAAACCGCGTTTTTTTACTACATTCGCACTGCGTTTATGCCATCTGATACCCCGGGGGTCTTTCATAAAAGCAATTACTCACTGTGTTTACGCGATTACACTGGGTGTACATGCCTCAAAAAACGCAGTCTCATTTTTACACGTCTAACCACGTTTTTCTTGTCAATAGGGCAGTGGAATTACAATAACTCGATAACTTGAAAACTCCAGTAACTCGAAGCAAAGTCTGTTTCCCTTCAACTCCCCATTTTTTCCCCTCTTGACTGGTAGACTGTCAATCAAACTGTCATCAATTGCTCATCTCTGAGGAAGATGAAAATTCACATTTTTTTTACCTTGGGGTATCTCATTATGTTCATATCAAAAAGAGGAACATTGAGAATTTGAGCACACAATGTATCTAAATGCTTATCAAGTTTCTTTTTAATTATTATTAAATTATTCGTTTTCGATATATTTTTTTTTGATTTTCTCTCAAGCACCTATTACGCTACATTAACCGTCGAAACAAGATAACGTTCCGACTCCCAAGTATGTACATATTCAAATTCAAGTTTTAGATTTAGGTATCTACTATTTGCATGTAACACTTTGTTAAAATGAAGTTGATCCTTATAACCAGTCTGGTTTTCATCAAATTACTTTCTTTCAATTATTGTTATTATCATAGCCCAGAATTTGTCTCTAGTAGCGAATCGCTGAGGATTGAAAAGGAGAAAGAAATGCTTGAAAAACAGAAAGTAAGTATGTACATTATAATGAACACATTTTCATACAAACACATTTTCATGTTATTGCATGAAAATGATCTTGAAATAGATTACAAATCATGATTCAGGGCAGAGCTATTTTGAGTAGTTCCAGGATCTTGAATCGCTCTGATGCCACGAATATTGTTCATTTCATTGCCTCACAGTAGGTAATTTCCTTTGTATTTACAGATTTTTTCACATTTTGAACGTGCCAGCAGAGTTTCACAATACATTCTCCAATGGTACTATAATACACCGACTGAAAATCCCGATGCCTTCCGAGGTATTAAGAATGTCTCACTCTATCAAGATGACACTTGCAGTCATGTGACCATGCCGGAATCGGATCTTGTAAAAACAAAGGAACTAGAAGCCGAGGACCCTGATATAACTAATGTAGACCAAGTTACCAGCGATTATCGTAGGTGGTATTGTTTTCTTTCAAGAAATGCAAATAATTTGGCAGTCTGTATCAACACCAGACTTCATCTCTACTGTAAGAAAAATCCGACTTTGTGTGACAATAATACAACTACATTACGTCTGAAATTTTGCGCATCAGTAGCCGGATCAGCTAGAGCATTTGAATTCATTCACCGCAAGTTTTTACCATTATTTTACTTTTCAGAGGACAAATACAGTAATTATAACTCAGAAGAAATGAATGAAGAATTCACAACATATTTGTTTTCTAACTGGCGGTCCTATTCTTTTAAGCATGAAGATGTTACTTTTCTTAATATTCTAATAATTTGCCAAACACCTGAAAAGGCTGTCAGTCGTTCAGTTCTTTTAGAATACATGAACACGTTTCATTTTAATCATGGTATTGAACAGGTGATTCCATTATGCGATAAATGTTTGAAACAGGAATATGCTCATGTCTACTTTGATCGTGTATGATACCTTATTCATCACTAAAGCAGAATTTTTTTCCTGAAATGGACAATATAATTAATATTGACACAACAGAAGGAGAGATTCAAACAATAGGACATTTGAACGACAAAATAGGATTTATCAATGACAATTGTTAATAACAGCTCCGCGTGACAATAAATCAAGTTCATATTTGCTGATGACACTGCTATACTTTCTTCGCATAAAGACATTGAAATTGCTGCCACACGCTTACAAAATGGCATTGCGAATTTTTTACAAATATTGGTATGTAAATGGTGTATCAAAATTAATGAATCCAAATCTGAACATGTAATCTTCACTACTGAGAAAAAAATGGTATGACATGAAACTTGAACGTGAAAAGATGAGCTGGCTCTTTGCACATAAAGCCAAGTTAAACAACAAACGTTTACTTTACAAACCCATCATCAAACCTATTTGGACAAATAGTTGCCAACTATCGGGTACTGCAAAATGCAAAACCATCAAATACATATAGAAATAATTCAGCGCATGTGTCAGCCAAGCGCCATCTATATAAGTTGGATTTTGAGCTTGTTGTTCTGCTTTTTAGTTTGTTTAGCATTTTCCAGAGGCTCTATTTCAGTTGACTGCCATGAGGCAACAATTTCCTCATGGTGTTGCTTCCTGATACCATAATATTCAGAGATGGAACGATGAGTCAATGACTGATTATAATCGATTATTTGGATCCCAATCAATAATTGGCACATACCTCTACCTACCTATATTATACCAATATTTCACTATTTCAGCCATTCCAGCTTTTGGATTGGTTGGTGGTTAAGGTGCAACAGGTGAAGGTACCGAATGTTCCACGTGATGTCATGCTTTGCTGTGTTTATTTGAAGAAAATAATTGATTCCATATGTGGCTGTATTCCAAATTTGACAGTGTTCAACTTCAGCAGGGACACTGAGTTTCTTTACCATTTAGTTTGCTCTCTGGTACTTTATTGTAGACAACTAGCCATTCATGAGGTGTAGGGGGATGTGTGTTGCTTTAGTTTTTTCTGATCTGGCAGCCACCTCCCTCCCCCCTACATACCAGAGATGAAAACAGTACTCACTAACATCAGATAACTACTGTACCCATACCATAGATTTCCACTGCTTGCTAGTACAGTAGACTTCCGCTTATCCGGACAAAAATAAATTCTCCTTATTATCTGGACTTTTCGATTATCCGGACAAAATCCGTATTATCCGGACAAGCATACACGAATTACTTACAAGTACATAGTCAAAAAGTTTTGTGATCTTTGTGTTTGGTTTGTTTTTCTCTATTTTGTGAAGAAATAAAATTTATCCTTTGCACTTTTCATTAAAAATTACAAAAATACAACATTATCATTAAAAAAAAAAAAAACAGTCATTTTCTGCCAAAAATTCAACCAAAAACATGTCAATCCGTATTAACCAGATTTTTGCTTATCCGGACAACCAAATTCCCCAATTAGTCCGGATAATTGGAAGTCTACTGTAGCTGGTATTGAGTTGAAAAAATTTCACACTGGTTCACATTGTATCTGGTAGCATATTGTATACATAGTGGGTGTACTGGTATTATGCCATCATTGCCAACAATCACCGTCAAACGTCAATCACGAGCACCTACAGCAGGTGCCAAAATGTAACTCTTCCCACTTACGCATTAACAAGTTTTGGGGTGAGTGTGCAGACTAAGTGCAAAAGCAATCGGGTTGTGCTTGCTATAATGCTACTATCTACACCCAAATCAACTTGATACCAGCCACTAGAGGGTTCACTGGTGTTTCAACCTGATACAGGTTAGCGGGTAGTGTAACTGTTTTCAGCTCTGCTACACACCTACAGCGCTGTAAGTGGAGTTGGTCTGAGACACCTCATTACTCAGACTTGTCAAACCAGACCAAAAAACCACACTGATGACTGCGACTGGACCCAAAAATGCACACAAGACCAAGTGGACCTGACTGGGCCTTAGACCTCTAAAAAAAATTTATGTAAATATTAACCAAACAGATGACCCTTCTCAGAAAAAATAACAGGGACAGACCGAGACCAAAGACCTTTCTAAAAAATCAGACCAATGACGGAGGTTTGGACCTCAGTTATGTCTTATGTCCAATTATTCAAATTTATAATGCCATTTTAGATGCCTATTTCGAATAAATTTCCACATTGTGATTTAATTTCTTTCGAAGTTTCAAGGTTTTGAAAGTAAAAATCCCATTTTTCAACTCATCTTATGTGTAGGAAGCTTTTTTATTTCTGAAAAATGAAGACTGTTTTTTGGACCTAGGCTGACCCATGACCACGATGAAAATTTCTGGTCAGGACTGGACTGGGCCGACCTACAAAGACAAAAAATGCAGAACTGAATGACCAGACTGGACCGTTTAAAAGCTCTAAATTAGGACCTTGATTTTTGAGCAACCGCAAAACCTGAGTGGTCCTACAAGCCTGCCATATTACCAAGCAACATGCTTCATTTAGGGGTACAGGGTGCCCAGAAATATCAAGTACCCCTAAAAAAGTTTTCTACTAAAATACTTTGGTTGGTCACAGTGAATGATAGTAATGATAGCACATGATTGGTTGTTGGACTGGAGAGATAACATTCCACCAATCATATGCATCTATTTCACGTTGCCAACCTATATTTTTAATGAAAAATTTTCTTAGAGGTACTCGATATTTCTGGGCACCCTGTATATCCAATTTTTTTAGCATGGGCTGAGTGTCCCCATACTGGGCATGCATATTCTGCAACAGAGTAGCACAGTGCTAGCGTGGATGTATGCAGGACATGTGGTTTAGCTCCCCATCTACTGCCTACCAGCTTGTGAATCAGGTTTGTTGTTGCTGCCACTTTCATTTTGGTCTTTTCACAGTGTTGCCAGTAGGTGAGTGATCTATCTAGGGGCACTCCTAGATATGTGGGATAGTCTGTGTGATTTAGCGCAGTGTTTCCCCATTGTAGTATGTTGAGCTATCTTTTGGGCCTCACAGTTTTGCAAGTGGAACAAACAAGTTTCTGTCTTGGCTGGATTTGGCCTCAAGACTCGATGTAAAATTCACTTTTTCATCTTGAAAAATAAAAAGTTTGAAACCCTTGATAACTCAAAATAAAATTTGTTGAAGAATACAGAAAAAGCCTCCGTAAGTTGAACGTTGGCATCATTTTGCCTCTGTAACTTGAATTTCTTGTTGAAAAAACTTGTAAATTTGAATCTCATTGATACAAACCTTTTTTACATGCACATATTGAAGTTACTTTTAAACATGTACATTTCACTCAAATACATAAGTATCTATACTACATGTTTCCACTTCATTTTGGTCTCTAATTCCAACTTTGCCAACTCTGAATATACTTACCAAAAACAAACCTTCAACTCCTTCTACCTTCTGCTTTGAGTTATCACTATTCCACTGTGTAACAATTTGTAACTAAACATTCATACCAGCTTCAAAATCATCCTAACAATGAAATCAAACCTCTCCTTGTCCCAGACACCATGACATGTTTAAAAATAAAAAAAAATTTATATGTATATGTATAATCAATACTATGCCTTAAGTAGATGTTTTATTAAATATATGTGAAAAAAATTCCAAATAAAATGTTGACTGCCAAAAAAATATTTCCTGTGAAAAAACGTTTCCAGAAAAATAACTCATTTGTAATTTTTTAAAAAAAAATCGTTAAAATTAACATAGAAAATATTTGTGAAATCTTGCAACTTGTTGACGATAAATTTGACACCTTCTACACCACCTTATCTGATATGAAAACCTCAATCAGCAAGAAAGTGTTGGCTTTTAAAAATCTGAAAATTGTTCAAGGGTCAGGTCGAAAAAGTGCCAAGATTACTCATATTTAATTGAACAAATCGCGACTCCACGAGTCAGGAAAGAAAGTAAGGAAGCTTGATTGTGCAGCCTGTTTGATTTTTTTCAAGTGCAAAATTAGCATGAGTCAACTTTATTAAACATTCTGTATGAAACATTCGAGGGGAAGGAACTGGATTTTACCAGATACGACAAACAACTAGCAAAACGAACAATTCATCGAATCATTTTATTCGCGATTGCTTCGAATTTAACCTGTAATTTCCAAAAATGTTTAAAATAATACGCCCACAAAACGATGAAAAATCGAATATTTGGACTCGATGTTTACAGCTGCACATTTCTTACAAAAAAAAATCCAAAAAATACCGGCAACATTAATTTTTACTGGTGAAAACTCGTTCTATTGTTTTTCAAAAATCAATTTCTTCAAAGGTCAGTGTTCCCAGGAGGCATTTGAGTACCTAGCCTTCCCTCAACATTGTCATATAATAGTCTTCAACAAGTTACTCGATGTACTTATAAATACCAATAATCCGGCGTTAAATCGACTGTTGGCCACGCGAGTGACTCGATTCGTTTCGTACTCCAATGACCTAAAATAAATTACTATTTCCGTCACTTTCCCCCTCGTATACGATTCACTCACACTGTCATCACATTCCAAGTACGAAAATTATTGTTTGGCCTTTGCTAGTCTAGGCTACATTCAACCACAGTACACCTCTCGTGTAATACTATACGAGTATTTTGGAGCAATCGCGACTCCAGCCTCCAGCCTCCAGCTTCCAGCTTCTCTACAATAAGATGACGACGTCGTTTACGTTTCATTTTTTCCACCAGTTTGGATTTTCGTTACGAATTCAAACACGTATGTATTCAATTGAAGGTAATTACTTGATAATTACAGTTAGACTTTACGACTCGGCTTGAGTTAATCTTTAACCTGGTACTTCCTTTTTTTCGAACACACCGCGCCGCTCCGCTCCCTCTCTCATTCATCGTCTCATCGCACATATAGCGAATACTCTCGCGTCTAGTTCATTTATAAGATTTATGATTAAGCAAATGGCACGTTCAAACGTAGGCTTTTTTTTATTCATACAGATGCGAGAACTTCCGCTGATCTCATCTTCGAAACAAAATCCGCCGCCGAAGGTTTATATACCTACCTATATTGTATAAAATGATGGAAAAAAGTAGGCTTCGTCGTCCGTTAAATGGGAAAAATTAACGCGGCTTTCGATCAATACCGAAGTCGGTCTCGGTATTGTCAACATAATGCACGATGGACGCCGATTAATTAATGGAAAAAACTATGACATCGGATCGCCCACGATTGTAATACGTGCGCGCATTTAATTCATACAATTCGTTTTGTATTTCAGGATATTCATTCATCAACGGTAACGAGTTTTTTCATTTTTTTTTTCGTCCAAGCCGCGACTCGTACAGGAAAAAGTGTTGCCTAAATTGCGACCGTATCTAGACGGGTCACTTTTACCTTCTTCGGTCATCGTTCGACGCCGATGCTGATTTCAGGCGTGGGGGGGGGAGATTTAAACTTCTAATTTGAGTCTATTCTCTTTCAATACCTAATCGTTGATTCCTTCAACAGGCATTGACATTTATGCAATTATTCCAATTTTAATTTTTGAAGGAAATTCTCAAGTTGAACAGGATTAGATCAGATCCAGTCACATCTCTTCTATATTGGATCTGATCCAGTCTGAACAGATCTAAACTCAGGGTATCTAACAGATAGTAAAAGTAGTGACTTTAGTCAAAAAGGTAGTAAAAAAATGAAAAAAGTCATAATTTTTTTATTTTGATTGAAATTAAAATATTTAAACATTTTCTTCCAATTTTAATTTTTTGGAAAATTTTCCTGAGAAAAATTTTACTTCGTTGATTTTGTGTGTGGGGGGGGGGAAGTCGGACGAGAGTTTTTTGAAAATTTGTTGGAAAAAGTACCTAGTGATGATTTTTTCAAAAAAAAAAAATATATATAAGATACCACAGTCAAATTCTGGTAATTTTCAGATTATGGGGGGGGGGGCAATTTGACAAATTTTATGACACTTTCTGCAGTTTTGTCAAATCATCATTCAATTTTGACTACCTATTTTGAGAAATCCCCATTAATTCTTGTTATTTTTCAATAATCTCCTTAAGCATTTGAGCAGTCTGTGCAAAATTTTATCCAAATGAGACATTTTTTCAAATTTATATCGTGTTCTGATAATCCATCAATTTTATTGTTATTTTTGAGTGATTTTCACAATTATCAATTTTACAATTTTCATGATGCTTTATTTGTGAATATTCATTTCTGGATCTTTATTAAACGTCGAGATCGTCAGAATTTTCACTTTGGCCTTCAATCATTATTATTGTATGCATAATATAATTATGTATCTGTTGATTGATCGATAATTTTATAACTCTCAATTTCTCTTTGTTTCAGGTGAGTACAAATTTCCTTTCAAAAATGATAGAAATACATACCTACAAACTCGAGTTCGAGTATGAGAATAAGTAAGTAATTTTGTAATCCTTATGAGAAAAGTTCCGTAAGTTGCTTCTACACCTGTGACTTTTCAGTTTCAATGGCAAATTTAAAAAAACACTCATCACGCTAAAGAAGACCGACTTTTCTCTAAATAAAAATATTTTACGAACGAATTGATTCGCTTTTTTTGAAACACTTTGTACAGCAATTGATCTGTTTACAATCGAATAGAAAATAGAATCATTTACGAACGATTGGCGATTGAACGAATTGATTGATTTCTAGGTGAATCATTCGCAAACGAGTTGATTCGTATTAGTGACTCGTTCGAAAACGAATCGATTCATTTGCTCAATTTTTGATGAATCATTCGCGAACGAATTGATTCATTTACTCAATTTTTGATGAATCATTCGCGAACGAATTGATTCGTATGAGTGACTCGTTCGCGAACGAATCGATTCATTTACTAAATTTTTGATGAATCATTCGCGAACAAATTGAATAGTTTTTAGTGAATCATTCGTGGACGAATTGATTCGTATAATTCACTCGTTCGAAAACGAATCGATTCATTTGCTCAATTTTTGATGAATCATTCGCGAACGAATTGATTCGTATGAGTGACTCGTTCGCGAACGAATCGATTCATTTACTCAATTTTTGATGAATCATTCGCCAACAAATTGAATAATTTTTAGTGAATCATTCGCGGATGAATTGATTTGTATAAGTGACTCGTTCGCGAACGAATCAATTCATTCATTCAATTTTTGGTGAATCGTTTACGAACGAATTGAATAATTTCTTGTGAATTATTCGCGAACGAATTGATTCATAAATAATGAATCGTTGGCGAACGAATCGATTCATATGATTAATTTTTGGTAAATCATTCACGAACGAATTTATCAATTGTTAGTAAATTGAATTATTTTTCCTGAATCATTCAGTTTTGATGATTTTTCTTTTGAAATGTACATACTAGGGGTTTTCTAATTTCAACTAGTATTATTATTATTTTTGAATTTCTCGATGGTTTTTAGTGGACTTTCTCCTGTTTTGATTGATTTTTACATCTTGAATTTTGGTGGTGGGTTTTCCCCATGATTTTACTCTGAATTTTCATGATGTTTTTCGCCTGAATTTTTACCCAATTTCATCATCTAAGTATTCTCGTGATTTTTTCATAAAAATTTTCCCTCGAGCTTGTGTGATGATTTTATTGCTCAAATAGTCGGGATTTCTCCTTATTTCGGTTCGATGGCTTTTTTTTTAATTTTGTGAATTTTTTTCTTCGCCAATTTGGTGAGTTTTCTTTTGAATTTTTGTAGATTTTTCTTAATTTTCGCGAGTTCTCTTTTTTCAAGTTCGATGATTTTCTCGGGATTTCTATTTTTTTCTTTTTTCAAATTTTGGCAAAGTTTCTCCAGTTTTGACAGATTTTTTTAACTTTGAATTTCAACGATTCTATAGTTTTGATCTATATTGTGATCATTTTTTTGCCTGAATTTTGACTGCATTTTTTTATTCCAACATTTTTTTTGAATTTTGTGCTTAAAAAGAACAAACTAATGATTTTTTTTGCTCACATTTTTGTGGAATTATGATTTTTCTTCTTCCAAAAATCGTGATTTCCTTTAAATTTTGATATTTTTTTCGAGAAGGGAGGGAAGCTTCTTCAAGATTTGATGACTTTGTTTTTTTTTTATTTTCACCTTTTGTGGTGGATTTTTCTGCATCTTGATATCTTTCATTCGTTGATCCCTGTTTCTCTTTTCCTCTTCCCTTCCAGTTATGAGGGAAGGTCCTTCGGATTTCCTCTCTCCTTGAACAATTTTTTTTTCAAGTTCGAATTATTTTTCTCTGTTGAATCCTCTTCAGTTTTGCTAGGAATTTTTCTCAAAAATTTATCGATTCATTTTTCATAATTTTGTTTTGAATTTTATTGATTCGTTTTTCTGCCCAAACTTTTGTTCTTCATTTCGGCAAAACCTTTTTTCTTGAATTTTCGAGATCTTTTATAAAATTTTCTCCTAATTTAGCCCCAAATTTTTATGTAATTCCCCCGTTTACTGATTTTTTAGAGTTTTTGAGAATTTTTTTGGTCTTTGAGACTTGATGGTTTTATTTTGAATTTTTTTGAAGATTTCTTGACATTGTTTTTCTTTTTCATAGTCAAGTCTTTCAATGTTTTCAATGTTTATATTGTCTTTTTGCGGTTGTTGTTGTTGTTGTTGTTGTTGTTGGTTTCCATTTATGTAGGTATCAAGGCTTCTACATATTTTGTATTTTCAATTCTTTGTTTTCAGTGGTTTTCGATTCAATTTTAATTTTTTTTTTGCTTTGATGTCTTTCAATTTTCTTTATTTGTTTTCAATTTTCTTTATTTTATTTTGTTTTGATGTCTTTCAATTTTCTTTGGTAATTGTTTTCATTTTTATCATCATCAAATTCTTCTTGTTTTATTCATCGATTTTTTTTATTCTTATTTTTCATTCCTTTTTTATGTATTATTTCATTTTTTATTGTTTTTTTTTGTTCATTTTTCCATTTTATGCATCATACATTTATTTTTTTATTACTTTTCAATCATATTCATTTTATTTCACTTATCCTTTTTTCGGTAAGAGGGAGGGGAAGGGAAGGCATTAATTTTTTTCTCAGTTTTTATTTCAATTTTCAAATATTTTAGTTTTCTCCATTTCTTTCTTTGTTTTTCAACGATTGAGTTTGTTTCTAAAGACGTATTGAGTACATTTTTGTTTCCATATTTTCTTTTCTTACAATTGTTTCCTGGTTTTGATTTTCGATTTGATTTTACATAATTTTAATTTCTTTTGTTTCAATTAAGTTTGTTCAAAATTGATTTCATTTTTAGAATTTTAATTTTTTGTTTTTCCATTTCCTTTTCTCTTGTTCTATTTTGGTTTTCCATTTTGAGGTTTTTCAACTCTCGATGTTTTTTTTTTTTTTTTTTTTTTTGGTTCTATTTATATATTTGATATTATTATTATTAAGTTTTTGTTTTCGGTTTTATTGATGCATTTTTTCTTGCTTTTGGTTTTCGAATTGATTTCAGTTTTTTTTTTTTACTTTTTGAATTTCAATTCAATTTTTTCACAATTGATTTCATTTTAAATTTTGTTTTGTGCTTTAAAATATTTTCTTGGTTTTTGTTTTGAGGTCTTTGAATTTTCTATGTTTGTTTTCACTTTTATTTTTATTCTTTTTTATTCTTTTTCGGGGGGGGGGGGGTTGAATTTAGATACGTTTTCGTTTTGGTTTCGTTTCATCGCATATTTTCCTGTTTTATTCATTAATTTTTCTCATTTCTTTTATTCATCATGCATTCATTTTTCATTCCTCGTTTCATTTCTTTTCAGGTATTACTTGAGGGAGGGAGACTGTTGATTTTTTTCTCATTTTTCATTTTCGTTTTCAAATAAATACCCATATTAATTTTCTCCATTTCTTTCTGTTTTTTTTTCTGGTTCGCTTAGCTAATTTCTCAGTTTATTTACTTATACTTTAATGAAGATAACTAGGAACAAAAAAACAATACGGAAGAGTTGAAAAAAAGTATTGGGATCTTCCTTCATTTGAAATTCGATCTGTCGAGCTTACGAAGCAAAAAAGTAATTCCGTATTCAACTAGGTATTTATTGTCGTTTTTCTTTTCGTTAAATTAGTACACTTATCAGAGTTAGAATTTATCAAAAGATCAAACAGCGTGTTACATTCGTCATTAGGCGTTGTTTCCGATTGACTCAACATGTACTGAGTTAGATGTATCACAGCTTGGGCTAATTCTTTAACATTCCATCTTCTGTCTATTAAAACCCTGCTGACGGTATCGAGCTGTAAAATTTCAAACCCAATATTGTAAGAGTAGTCTGAAATTTGTATTGAAAAAATTTACTATAAAAATACTCGTTTGTCGATCACTTACCTTGAGTAGTTTACGATGATTACAAGTATAATAGACCAACTGAGGCGTACCAACTATACTGGCAGCGATCCACTGAACTAGTAGTTTCAACTGAGGATCTCCTAGATTACTAGAACCACAACCCCAATTACCAGTTATCACAGTGGTAAATCCATTATCGCCTTTTATCCCCTCGTCTTCATCGACCGAGTTCAAATGACCTACGAACTTATTCTTGTGTTTGGCTAGTTCCAGACTGAGACTTCGAACCGCCATTTTGATTTTCTTCACCGTTTTCCCATTTAGCTCGGGTTCGTTGAGGGCTTCGTCTCCGTCGCCTCCTTCGGTTAGGGGCACTCCGACGAACGACTCGCTTAGGGTACGTTTCAATAAACTGCCGGCGAATTGCATTACTGTATTGTGGCGGATTTTTTGCTGTTGGAGATTCGTACCGGTTAGAGATGGTTTTTCTTCTGATTCGTCGAGCCAACGGGTTAGTTGTTCGTATACTTCTTCGATATCTGCCAATACGAGAATTGTGTGAGAAGTGAGAGATTTGCTGAACCAGAGTATTTGTTGAAGACAGGGTGTTTTGGCTTACCTGAATCGGTGCTGAAACTGTATTTAGAGGAATCTCCTTCGTTTTTATCGAAGGTAGGATTGTTTGGAAGATTTTGACCGTTGAAACTATTGCGTTGGCTTGTTTCCATGTTTTGATTGTCTCGTTGATCGAATGAGTCTTCTTCTAACATGAAACCTCGAGATCCGCCTCGTTTCATTCTGAAAACAACGAAAGGTTTAGTTGAATAGTATCAGTTTTTGTACTGGAAATTTGGTCAGATTTTGAAGACTAGGTACATACAAAGAATAATGATCAGGTGACAACAAACTCGAGGGATCTATTTGAGGATTTGTACCTATTTGTTAGGTTATGTGTTTTTTAAAAAAATACATTTCATTACGGATTTTGTGTGACCAGTACAAGGGATCAAGGTGTGAGCCACCTTGCAAAGGATTCAAAGTCCTGACTTTTGCTT
This sequence comes from Planococcus citri, assembly GCF_950023065.1. Taxonomy (NCBI): domain Eukaryota; kingdom Metazoa; phylum Arthropoda; class Insecta; order Hemiptera; family Pseudococcidae; genus Planococcus; species Planococcus citri. The sequence goes on from NC_088681.1 coordinate 13,720,205, forward strand.
AAATTGTCAAAAGCTTCTGCCTAAAAATAGTGAAAAACCGTGATTTTTTTCAAAATTATCTAATACCTAATTCAAGTATTTGTTAAAATTGTGGTGTTTTTGCCAAAAATTCCAAAAAGTTTTCATTTTTTTCAAAAATTACTTAAAAGCCTTGCTTTCTGCCAAAAATTACCAAAAACTCTTATTTTTTTGTCAAAAAGTTGCAAAAAACTCTTGCTTACTCAACGAAAATTTTGTTTCCAATCATTTCTAAAAGGTTCCACTTTTTGATAAAATTGTTGAAGTTTTGCTTTTTGACCAAAATTCTCGCTTTATAGCAAAATTAATATCAACTATTGAGTCTCATTACATTACTTTCACTTCTTCAAAAATCACCTAAAAGTGTCGCTTTTTTTCAGAAAACTGCCAAAAAGAATTTTTTTTGGTCAATACTTCTGAGAAAGTTCTACTTTTTGAGTTTTTGCTAAAATTTTCAGTCTTGTTTTTTGAAAAGGATTTTCACTTTTTGAAAAATTGGCCAAAACTTTATCATTAGCCTATTTTTGCCAAATATTCCAAAAAGTTTCACTTTTTTACAAAAATTTCCCAAGAGTCAGAATCTTGCTTATTTGCCTACAATTGTCAAAAACTTTCGCTGTTTTGACAAAAATTATGAAAAAAGCGCCAATTCAATAATTGCGAAAAAAAAGTCCTGCTTTTTCCCAAACTTGTGAAAGTCTTTGTTTTTCTTCAGAAATTGAAATAAGTTCTTGTTTTGCAAAAAAAACTTTAAAAAGTCTCATCTCTTTTCCAAAATTGCCAAAAACTCTCGCTTTTTTGACAAAGATTGTGAAAAACATAATTATTTTTGTGACTGTAAGTAATTGCCATAAACAGTTCATCCTTATTTTAAAAATTGTCAAAGTCTCGCTTTTTGTAAAAAATTAATAAAAATTCTCAATTTGTAAAAATTAACAAAAGTTCCAGTTTTGCAGAAATTGACAAAAATTCTCATTTTGCAAAAATTGACAAAATTCTCATTTTGCACAAATTGACAAAAATTCTCATTTTGCACAAATTGACAAAAATTCTCAGTTTGCACAAATTGACAAAAATTCTCATTTTTCAAAAATTGACAAAAATTCTCATTTTGCACAAATTGACAAAAATTTTCCTTTTGCACAAATTGACAAAAATTCTCATTTTGCACAAATTGACAAAATTTCTCATTATATTTTAAAATTTGGCAAAAATTCTCAATTTGTAAAAATTGACAAAAGTTCCAGTTTTGCAGAAATTGACAAAAATTCTCACTTTGCAAAAATTGACAAAATTCTCATTTTCCACAAATTGACAAAAATTCTCAGTTTGCACAAATTGACAAAAATTCTCATTTTTCACAAATTGATAAAATTCTCAGTTTGCACAAATTGACAAAAATTCTCATTTTTCAAAAATTGACAAAAATTCTCATTTTGCACAAATTGACAAAAATCTTCATTTTGCACAAATTGACAAAAATTTTCCTTTTGCACAAATTGACAAAAATTCTCATTTTGCACAAATTGACAAAATTTCTCATTATTTAAAATTTGGCAAAAATTCTCAATTTGTAAAAATTGACAAAAGTTCCAGTTTTGCAGAAATTGACAAAAATTCTCACTTTGCAAAAATTGACAAAATTCTCATTTTGCACAAATTGACAAAAATTCTCAGTTTGCACAAATTGACAAAAATTCTCATTTTTCACAAATTGATAAAATTCTCAGTTTGCACAAATTGACATAAATCTTCATTTTGCACAAATTGACAAAAATTCCTGTTTTGCAGAAATTATTAAAAAATTTCCTTTTTCAAAAGTTGACAAAAATTCTCATTTTGCACAAATTGACAAAAATTCTCATTTTTTGAAAATTGACAAAAATTTTTTGTTTGCACAAATTGACAGAAATTTTTATTTTGCACAAATGGACAAAAATTCTCATTTTGCTCAAATTGACAAAAATTCTCATTTTGCACAAATTGACAAAAATTCTCATTTTGCTCAAATTGACAAAAATTCTCATTTTGCAGAAATTAAAAAAACTCATTTTGCACAAATTGACAAAATTCTCATTTTGCACAAATTGACAAAATTTCTTATTATTTAAAATTTGGCAAAAATTCTCATTTTGTAAAAATTGACCAAAACTCCAGTTTTGCAGAAATTTACAAAAATTCTCATTTTGCACAAGTTGACAAAAATTCTCATTTTGCAAAAATTGACAAAAATTTGCATTATGCACAAATTGACAGAAATTTTTATTTTGCACAAATTGACAAAGATTCTCATTTTGCAAAAATTGACATAAAATCTTATTTTTTGAAAATTGGCAAAAATTTTCAGTTTGCACAAATTGACAAAATTTCTCAACATCCAAAATTTGGCAAAAATTCCCATTTTTCAAAAATTGACAAAAAATTTAATTTTTTAAATTGCACAAATTGACAAAAATTCTCATTTTGCACAAATACAAAAAATCTCATTTTTCAAAAATTGACAAAAAGTCTGTTTGCACAAATTGATAGAAATTTTCATTTTGCACAAATTGATAGAAATTTTCATTTTGCACAAATTGACAAAAATTATCATTTTACACAAACTGACAAAAATTGTTATTTTGCAAAAATTAACAAAAATTCCCATTTTGCAGAAATTAACAAAAAATCTCATTTTTTAAAAATTGACAAAAAGCCTCAGTTTGCACAAATTGATAGAAATTTTCATTTTGCACAAATTGATAGAAATTTGCATTTTGCACAAATTTACAAAAATTATCATTTTACACAAATTGACAAAAATTCTCATTTTTCAAATTGCACAAATTGACAAAAATGATTATTTTGCGAAATTAACAAAAAATCTCATTTTTCAAAAATTGACGAAAAGTCTCATTTTGCAAGAATTTTTTATGTCTTATATCTTTCCTAAATTGTTTAGAAGTCGTGATTTTTTTTTTACCAGAATTACCCAAAAAGGTCTCCTTTTTTGGTAAAACTGTCAAAGGGTGCTTATTAATTTGAACTGCTAAAAATTGAATTTGGGCATTTAAGAATAAACCACAACTCAATTTTTAGCTCCCCAAATCAATTTCTGGAGAAATAGAAAATCTCACTGGAGGCTCCAGAATAACTAGAGATGGTGAAATTTGGTTCAGAAGAGTTGATATATTGTATTATCATTTCAGAACTATAATTTCCATCATTTTTGTAGAACAAGTAACTATAGGTATACCTAATCTATGGCTTACCAACCTTATATTCGGATCAGCTATACTAGATCCAGTCACACTGATATCAACAGCATAACTGGAATCGGTACTAGATGATGATTGAGCTCTGCATAAAGCTTCTCTCAATCGTTCCGCGAATGAATTTCTATTCTCTGGAGTATCCAGCTGACAGCTGTATCTTCTAGCCATTTCTTCTTCATCTGGAAAACCCCCAAAAATCAATATTTCCAGTTCCTGTTTGGATCTTTGACATCTACGGATTATAATAAAATTATCCTATTTTCAAAAACCTACCTGAAGCACATTCGTACTCTGGAACACTGGCTCTAGCGCTGTAATATTCATCAGAAGACGAATCCTCTTGCGAGCCACCACAAGAGGAATATTCGCTGTTACGTTGCACCCTAGATACTGGCAAATGTTCTCCCGATGAACCTAATACTATGAATTTATTTCTCTTAAAATAACATAAACTTAAAGGTTTAGGCCGTTCTTTTTTTCTGACCTGTTGGCAAATTATTATAAAATATGAATTGATAGGATAGGTATATCTTGTTTCACCAGAGTACCACTTATGAAGAATTTCAAAACTCACTTGAGTATTCGTCGAAGAGGAATTTTCAGTCGGTGTCATGCTGTAGGACTCTCCTATCGGCGAGAGACGTTTACCTATTGGCTGATGGAGAGCAGCATGACGTAATATAATATATTCGCGTTTTAATTTAAAGCCTAACGCTGCTTTATTTAATTCTCTTAGAACGTTATCTTCTTCGTATTGACTTAATGGAAGACGTGCGTAATTTTCAGCATCCATGCAACAAACGTTGCACTGCAATGAAACAAACCATTTTTTAAGCAATCGACCTCGCAAACGAATACAGAAAAATTCACACAACTTTTATCTTACCTTAACAACCTTTTGGAAGGGTTCAAATTCGCCTTTAACTCTCAGATTATTTATTCGGCTCACTTTGAATAAATTCTCAACCAATAACACTTCGTTATCTTCTAACGCCTCGACACACAACAAGGTGATCAGTAACTCTGGACAGGTGATAAATTGAACACATTCCTATACCAAACGTAGAGAACAAACATGATAAATGAAAATGACAATAAAAGTAAATTGAAATTAACGAAGATGCGGATTTATTTACCGTCGATGTCCCATCACCCAGAACTCGACCACCTGGTTTCTTGCTGGAAAAACAAACGTTTACGGAATTGGAAAATTCGGCGTTTTCCATTCGATTATCGTGTTTTATTACCAAAGGGCATAGCGGTGACTCACTTTCTAGCCAATCTTCAATCGTTAACCAGTCTGTACCCTTCATTACCTTTGGGGAAAAAACAACTAGTGAGAATATTTCGTCCATTGGATAATTGTGTAATTAGCGGCGAGGTTTTTAGTTGCTAAGCTGGCTGATTATAGAAGCAATTAATGCTGAAGGAAGAAAATACGGGTAATCGAGCATATTTGACATATTGAACTTTTTTCTCTCTTGTAATCACCAGTTGAATGAATTAAGTTTATTAGATTAGCGAAAAAAATGATTTTTTTGAAATTGCGACGTTGCCAATAATGCACTTATTTTAAAGATTGATTTCTTGCAGTACCTATTTGAAACAGTGGAACTTTTTTCTCTTCTGAAACACTTAGTTTAATTTGATGCATTACATTCATCAGATTGTCAAAAAATAGATTTAAAAAATTGCGACGTTGCCAATAAAGCATTTTGAACACCGATTTCTTGCTGTATTTGAAACGACGGAACTTTTTTTCCTTCTGTAGTGACCAGCTGAATAAATCACCTTCATCAGATTAGCGAAAAATTGATTTTTTTAAAATTGCGACGTTGCCAATAATGTGTTCTGAACACTAATTTTTTGCAGTAGCTATTTGAAACAGTGGGACTTTTTTTCTCTCCTGAAGCACTTAGTTTGATATTTGATACATTATATCCATCAGATTGGCAAAAAATTGATTTTAAAAATTGCGACGTTGCCAATAATGCATTTTGAATGCTGATTTCTTGCAGTATTTGAAACGGTGGAACTTTTTTCCTTTTTGAAGCGCTTAGTTTGATACATTACATTCATCAGATTAGCTAAAAACGGATTTTTTAAAAAAATTGTGACGTTGCCAATAATGCATTTTAAATTTAAACACTGATTTCCTACAGTATTTGAAACGGTTGTGAATTTTCTTGAATTTATTATCCTGTAAATTTCATAAAAATATTAAGGAATTTTTTAGGTAAAAATGAATTTAATGAAGTGCTTCCTTTAGGCTTTATGGGCTTTTTATTTAATACTGCAATGTTGCCAATAATCCATTTTGAATTTATAAACGTCATAATAATTCTATACGAGTTGCAAACCATGTGAAAGTTGTATGTAGTATATGGTAGTATATAAGCAGATTGGATGCAAATTGCGAAATGTATAGCTTATTAATCGCTGATGAGCCAAGCATTTGGTAAATCTTCAAAATAATCGTTACCTGCCTTGTTAGCTTAATTTGATCTGTATCATTTTCAATTTCATGTTGCAGATCAAAATAATGAAATAAACTTCGAAGCTTGGATTTTTGAAAGTTCCTGAAAGAAGAAAAAAAAATGTTAAATTGGACAATTGGCATCGCCGGCATCGGATGAAAAACGAAAGCCCAATCGTAAATGGGTAAGTTGTATTTTGGTTAAATAATTCAAACTTAGAAATAAAACAAAACTATATTTTTCAAGAGCAAAAAATTACTGACTATAAAATTGTCCAAAAAAGAGATCATCTGTCTGTGATTTATCGGGAGGGAGGGAGGGAGGGAGGGAGGGAGGGAGGGAGGGAGGGAGGGAGGGAGGGAGGGAGGGAGGGAGGGAGGGAGGGAGGGAGGGAGGGAGGGGGGTTGAGGAAAGCGATTGAAGAATAAATTGTAGGATATGATGTTAAAGATATGCCAAAAATTGGGGTCTTCTGAAATGGCACCATCCAGTTGCACTGTTGACTGGAAAGAATTTTGGGAAGGGAGGACTATAGGGCTCCTCAAAATTGAGGCAAAAGCATAGAAGAATTCTTTTCTGACCCTAAAACTCCCTAGGCGAACATTGTAGAATAATTTCTATGTACCTCATAGCATTCTGTTTTGAGAGGAAGGGGCGGGGTGGGGGGAAAGGGGTTATGTGACTCTGAAATTTATGAATAATGATATGAAAATTCGTTCTGTAAATACTTGAACCGTATCCATTATTTTAACCTCATCGGATCCTATTTTGAAGTGGAGGGAGAGGAGATAGGGGATTCATGTTCCCTTTAAATTTTCGAGTAAGTAAAGTGAAAGTTTGCATAATTAAAAAATTTTTTTCGCGAAAAGATTAAAATCAATTATATTCGAGGATAGTCGAAGTATGAGTAGTCTTTGGTAAAATTGGTGGGGGGGGGGAGTGAAAGTCCCAAAATTTTGAAAAACAGTGTTTCTGTGATCATTTATTGCAGAGAAGTGAACCTTGGAGAATAATTTTAGTCCCAGGAAGATTGTAGAGAAGTAGAGGAATCCAAAAAGTCCTATTTTTTCCTAAATTGTCAAAGATTTGCATATATGGCTAATACAAAAATTCTCGCATTTTGAAAATTTAAAAAGTTTTTTTTTTTCACGAAAAACTGCCAAAAGTTCTCGTTTTTTCTGTTAAAAAGTTGCAAAAAAGTCTCTAGTTTTTCAACAAAAAAATTGGGATCGCAAAATAATAGTTCTTTTTCCCCAATCATTTCGAAAAAGCACCGTTTTTTGCTAAAAAAATCGTTAAAGTTTTGTTTTTTGACAAAAATTCTTACTCTTTAGCAAAGTTGACAAGTTTAACTTTTTTTTAACGAAAAACTGCCAAAAATGACCAATAGTTCTCTTTTTTTTAAACAAAATGTTGTAAAAAAAAGTCTTCTTTGTATAAAAAAATAAGTGATTTTTGTTTACCAATAATTGCCAAAAAGTCAGAACAAAAACTGATTAAAAAATTTGGAAAAAATTGTGTTACAAGTCTAATTACCGAAAACTAATCCTGATAAGTTGACAAATGAAAAACCGATTTACAAAATACCAATTAAATTTTCAAAACTGGTACAAATACCAAAATTGTTTTAAAATCAGTATTTCGGTATTCTCAATTTTTTTCTTTTTTACTTTGGCTCTTGCAGTTTGGATTTTTTATTTTTGAAGAAATTCAGCTGGAGTAAGGCTGGAATTTGAAGTTTTTTCACTACTCAATTGCTGAAAAATCTTGCCTTTTTTTATCCAAAAAAAAAAATGTTTAAAATTGCCAAAAAGTCTCGCTGTTTAAAAATTAATCGCTAAAAAGTTTTATTTTTTGCCAAAAATAATTAAAAATTGTTAGCCCTAATTTTTTGCAAAAAATTCCAAAAAAGCCTCATTTTTTCCCAAAAATTTCTTAAAAGTCTTGCTTTTTGCCAAAATTGTCAATATGTTGCTTTCTTCATTTTTGTCAGAAATTGTAAAAAAATTCATTTCCAGCTTTATTTCCAAAATGTTACAAAATACTCGTAGTTCACTTTTCTGGCAAAAATGTAGAAATATCATCATTTTTTTGCCAGTAATATTGTCAAAAGTCCCGTATTAAAACGTTTTGTTTTCTTATTGTGCCTTTTATGATTACTTTTTTTGAACTTTAATGATCACTAAAGTTACTTTTTTTGAAAAAAATTTAGTACGAGCCCTTTAAATATCAATTTGAAATACCAGTACTGAAAACTAAAAATTTTGTGGTGGGACGGGGTACTCGATATTTTTGCACACTCTGTATGTACTTGAATTTTTATTGTGGTGGCGATGAATACATTTTTTATGGTTTAAAGTGTTTTTAAATCTTATTAATTTTTTTTTTTTTTGCAATAATTTTGGAATTTTTTTCTCTTTTCTTCTTAAAATAGGTAGAGGTACCTACCTAACTTTTATTTTTTCAAGTTACCTACTTTGAAAATATTTTGCGATACAAATGCATTTTTTGGTGGTAATTTTTTTCATGCCAATTTTGGATTTGAATGAGTTTTTAGAGTGTTAAATTCTATTTGTCGGTAGCTAATTATTTTTTTTGGAGTTCCCAAATGATTTTTTTTGCGATTTGAAATACTTTTTTGAATTTTTTTCCCACAGTGATCTAGCACAAATCTTGGAGGAGATTTTTTTTTCGTGATTTCAGAGAGATTGTTTTGTAATGATTAAACATTTTTTTTCAAAAACTGAGTGTTTTGGGAGCCTCCATCCCCCCTTCCCAGTCTGTCTTATAATACTGGTCTGAAAATAATCGAAATATTTCTCTCTAATTCTGTAGTTGTTGTTTTGATCAACTGAGAACCTTCACAATTTTCAAAAACTTGTATACTCGCTCCCTCTCACGTCTCACCTTTCTACCTCCTCTCTACTACCCCCTCATTCCATCTTGAGAAAATATTTGGAGAAAAATTGAAAAATATATTGACCATTCTTAAAATATACGAGCTTTCAATTTTCTCTAATAAAAAGTTAAAAACACATTCGTGATTCTTAAATTCCTTCTTCTTCGTGAAAACGAAAAATCCAGGTCCTTCATTTTATGGTAAAACCTACCCCAAGAATTTTTTAATAAATTTCTAAAAAAAAGGTACAGTTATGTGAAATGACCATCTTTTAGAAACCCTTTCTTTTAATAATTATATACCATTAATTTTTCGCTCAAAACGAACGTCTTCCTTCCATGAAGAGAGAAAAATTGCTCGCATTCGTATGATAGCCTATGATAGGTATAATGGTACATAACTATAGGTAGATAGATATGTCTTTATAAAACTTACTCGTTTAAATGTCGAAAAAAATGCGAAAAATTAAAGTCTTGTAATGTCGGATGAGTTTTATGAGTTCGTTTTGGAAATGTTGATAGAAACGCGTGAGCAATTAACGAGCATGCGAAATTATGCTTAACCTCGATCGTGCTGACTAATAAACGAGTAAAAATTGAAAAAAAAGAAAAAATTTACGCAAATTAGTACACATATAGGCAACTAACTAGTAATACTCTAAATAATAGTCCATTAAGAAGAGTAAAATTATGCCTATGTCTAAATTATGCTTACTTTCTTGCTGTAAACTAAATCTCAGGCCTTGCGTAGGTCTGACATGTTTCAACCTTAAAGCCGAGTCGATTACAATAGGCAGTGTTTTCGTAAAAAAATGATCCCTTTCTGAGTCGGTCAAATCAAAGCTTACGAACTTCTTTAACCCTTTCAGCACCTCGGGATCGAGACCATCCGGTTCATCTGGATCTAAACCTACACTGTAAACCGCAAAATTTACCTCATTATCGCCATCGAGAGAGTCATCAATTTACATTAAAAAAAAAAAAAATACCAATAATTACTCGTACATAATATGTATACGAGATGAATAATTCTTTTTTCTCTCGACTTACTTGCACATGGTGTGAATGGTTTGCATTCCTGAGATTAGCTGGTCGGCATTTTGTGCTGATGCCAATTTTTCTATATGGGTTTGTAAAGTAGCCCACCAAGGCATATCGCACGGAAGCATTACCAAAGCCATTTTGAGCACGCATTGACCACGCGTACACTACGTATATTATCGTCTTCCGATGATGTCTCTGCTTCCACTGGCCACTGCCACTCGTCTGAGCTTTGTTTTCAATCTACACGTATCCCAAATCGCTGCGAAAACTGTACGACGCATCTTAATCAAGCAACAAAATACGAATATACACGAGTACTAATATATTGCAGTATAATAAGCATAGAGCAAAATTATATAGAGGGGGAAAAAAATGATAAAAAAAATTCTCAGCTAGGCTAGGTGTATTACGAACCTATGTACAATATAAGATTGTTGATGCGAATCGAACGTGTGCTTGAGTAGGTAGTAAAGATAGGTATACGTATAATCTCATCCAGGAGGCAACGCAAAAACCCAACGACTAGATGAGCCAACGAATTCGCCTCAAAAGATACGCTGCCTCTTTTCTCTAGTACATATTACGACTATAAAGCTACCGGCAGGCAGAGCGAACCAAACGTTTATTTAAAAATATTGATCCGAGCGTGCTCATTTGAGTCCCCCTTTTATACCCACAGCTCAGCAGTTGCGTACAAAACCCCCATATAAAAACAGTAGAGAGCTTAGCACTTGTGCAAGTATACAAGTTTTTAGTACACTATTTCACAAAAGCTTTCGCACGAACGAATTTTAAATTTATGTACTCCCCCATCCCCCCTCTCTTCACTCACCGTTCAATTTGGCTTTACGTACAACAATCGATGATGATGGGGGTATTTTTGTACACCTATTAGGTTGTTTTTTTTTTCTCGAAATGTTCAACCATAGGATACCTGGTTTGGGATGTTGTAATATATACATTGTATTGTTTTATTCACCTCGGTTTTATTTTCATTTTCTCATTTTATTATACGTATATCACTGGAAAGAATTATTTACTTAATAGCCTCGTTATTTTCATTCGTCGTGTGTACAATACCCTCATCATCATTTTACACAATTGCACTACCTATGGTTTTTTATTACGTACGTTTACACTTAATCACTCGTATAGGTTGAATTAAATGTACGATGTAAATAATGCTTACCATGCAATCTATCTAATCGATCACTTTGGTCATCATCGAGTGTATTTTCGTCTCATCTTTTATTCACGTAACTCGTTGTATTGTCCTATATGAACGATGATCACAACATATGCCAAGTATTTTTAATTAATATTAACAACCGAACACCTGATTTAAAAATAATATCATTTAATGCTATTAAAACAGATACCTTAATCACCGAGATTTTTCTATTTTTGGTTTCGAAAAAAATACGATATTTACGACTTGTAAGCGAACTATGGGAAGAAAATTGGAGAATAATTGTCCATATACTTATTATTATCGTACACGTATTACGCGAAATGATACTGGTTAAATTGGTTTTAAAATATTGCGTTCGTGATGTTGTACTAGTAGTAGAAGAGTATAAAACGTTTCATTTTCTGGCACATAATGAAAGTGTATCTTCGTTTAAAATAGCAACAAGAATATGACTTCGGTACTCGTCGCCGCCTCCATCTCTTTCCTCTAAAAATCTCGGTACACAGGAGAGCTCGACCATAAGATGATGATGGTGTATGTCTCGAAACAACGTGTTTTTTTGAATTTTTTTTTTTGGTCTTTTATTATTATTAAGTATTATTTTTTTTTGGTGGGTTGATTCGTGTATAGATGTGGGTTTGTTTTGGTGAGGTGATGAGGAGAGAGGAATGAGGATTATGGAACAATGAACTATTACCTGGCTGTGTTATTATTTTTTATTTGAGGAAGAGTTAAGAATTGAGATTTATTACGCGTTTCTTTTGGTTGCTGGGTTTAATATTTGGCCCAGAATGATGTATTTTGGTGCTTGGTTAATGACTCGTTTGTTGTTTTGTACGTGGAATGTTGACTTCAATTTTTTGTAATTTTGTTTTTTGTAGTTTGTTATGGTTTATAGAATTGATGATACCTACCTATTGATTTTGTTTCAAATGGGGAAGGGGGGCATTTTTTGATAAAATGACTAAAAACTTAGGTTTTTTGAGAAAAAATGCCTAAAGAGGGCCTATTTTTCGATCAGAATCGGTAAAAAGTCTCATTTTTTCTCAAATCGCTAAAAATTCATGCCCCCCCCCCCAAAACAGCTAAAAAAGGTTCAATTTTTTCATTAGAATCGATAAAAAAAAGCTCGTGTTTTTCTCAATAAACGTCAAAAAGTCCCATTTTTGCTAAAATTGAAAGAAATTCAAGTTTTTTTTTTAAATGCCAAAAAAGTTTCATTTTTAGATCAGAATTGTCTAAAAGTGCCATTTTTTCAAAAACTGCTAAAAATTCGTGTTTTCCCCAATAAACGTCAAAAAGTCCAGTTTTTGCAAAAGTTGGAAAAAATTCAGGTGTTTCTCAAAAAACGCCAAAAAAGGTTTAATTTTTTGATCAGATTCTTCAAAAAGGTTCATTTTTGCCTTAATTGCTAAAAATTCTCATGTTTTTCCCAAACAATGCCAAAAAAGTTCAGTTATTTGATGAAAGCCCCATTTTTGCCAAAATTGCCAAGAATTAGTGTTTTCCCCAATAAACGTCAGAAAAGGGTCGTTTTTGCTAAAATTTCTAAAAATTCATGTTTCCTCAAAAAATGCCAAAAAAGGTTCAATTTTTTGATCAGAAACGTTTAAAAGTGCCATTTTTGGCAAAATTGCTAAAAATTCACATTTTCCCCAAAACACGTCAAAAAGTCTCGTTTTTGCTAAAATTGCCAAACATTCATGTCCCCCCCCCCTCCCGAAAGAAAAGCCAAAAAAGGTTCAATTTTTTTATTAGAATCGGTAAAAAAGTCTCATTTTTGCTAAAATTGTTAGAAATTTGTTTTTCCTCAACAAACGTCAAAAAGTCCCATTTTTGCTAAAATTGAAAGAAATTCAGGTGTTTCTCAAAAAATGCCAAAAAGGTTTAATTTTTTGATCAGATTCTTCAGAAAGGTCCATTTTTGCCTTAATTGCTAAATATTCTCATGTTTTCTTCAAAAAATGCCAAAAAATATTTGATAGAAGTCCCATTTTTGCCAAAATTACTAAAAATTAGTGTTTTCCCCAATAAACGTCAAAAAATCTCGTTTTTGCTAAAATGTCTAAAAATTCATGTTTATACCCTAAAAAATGCCAAAAAAGGTTCAATTTTTTGATCAAAAACTTTTGAAATGTGCCATTTTTGGCAAAATTGCTAAAAATTTGCATTTTCCCCAATAAACGTCAAAAAGTCTCGTTTTTGCTAAAATTGCTAAAAAAAATTCATGTTTTCATTGTTTTCCCCCAAAAAATGCCAAAAAAGGTTCAATTTTCTGATCAGAAACGTCTCTGAAAGTGCCATTTTTGGCAAAATTGCTAAAAATTCGTGTTCTCCCCAATAAACGTCTAGAAGTCCCATTTTTGATAAAATCGAAAAAAATTCAGGTTTTTCTCATAAAATTCCAAAAAAGGTACCATTTTTTGGTCAGAATCGTCAGAAAGGCCCATTTGTGCTATAATAATAATTGTAAGAAATGCACGTTTTTCTCAAAAAATGCCAAATGATTAGAATTGTCAAAAAATCCTATTTTTGTCAGAATTGCTAAAAATTCATGTTTCCCCCAAACAATACCCCGTTTTGGATCAAAAACATCAGAAAGTCTCCATTTTTGCTAAAATTATAAAAAATTCATGTTTTTCCCAAAAAGTGCCAAAAATTGTTCATTTATTGATCAGAATTGTCAAAAAGTCCTATTTTTCCCAAAATTGCTACAAATTCGTGTTTTTTTCAATAAACGTCAAAAAGTTCCAGTTTTGCTAAAATTGAAAAAAAACTCAGTTTTTTCTCGAAAAATGCCAAAAAAGGTTTCATTTTCTGGTATGAATTGTCAGAAAGGCCCATTTTTGATAAAATTATAAAAAATTATGTTCTTTCCAAAAAGGGCCAAAAATGGTTTATTTATTGATCAGAACTGTCAAAAAGTCCTATTTTTCCCAAAATTGCTACAAATTCGTGTTTTTTTCAGTAAATGTCAAAAAGGCCCATTTTTGCTAAAATCGTAAAAAGTTCATGTTTTTCTCAAAAAATGCCAAAAAAGGTTTCATTTTCGGGTCAGAATTGTCAGAAAGGTTGATTTTTGCTAAAATAATAAAAAATTCATGTTTTTCCCAAAAAATCCCAAAAATGGTTCATTTTTTAAATAGGATTGTCAAAAAGTCCTATTTTTGCCAAAAGTGCTACAAATTCGTGTTTTTTTCAATAAACGCCAAAGAGTTCCATTTCTGCTATAATTGTAAAAAATTCATGTTTTTTTCAAAAAATGCCAGAAATGGTTCATTTATTTATCAGAATTGTCAGAAAGTCCCATTTTTGCCAAAATTGCAAAAATTCATATTTTCCCCAAAAGTACTAGAAAGATACCGTTTTAGAGCGGAATCGTCGAAAAGTCCTATTTCTGCCAAAATTGCTAAAAAGTCACGTGTTTTCCCCAATAATCATCAGAAAGTCCCATTTTTGCTGAAATTGTAAAAAAATCGTGTTTTTCTCAAAAAAGGTCAAATTAGGTTTCTTTCTGGTTAACATAACATTGTTAAAAAGTCTTATTTCTGCTAAAATTTCTAAAAAGTCACGTTTTTTCCCGAAAAATACCAAAAAGGGTTCTCTTTTGGGTTAGAATCGTTAAAAAGTCTCATTTCTGCCAAAATTGCTGAAAATTCCTGTTTTTCCTAAAAATTGTCAAAAAGTCCCACTTTTTCTAAAATTGCAAAAAATTATTTTTTTCTCAAAAACTGCCAAAGAAGATTCCATTTTTTGGTCAAAATTGTTAAAAAGTCTTATTTTTGCCAAAATTGCTAAAAATTCACATTCCCTCCAAAAAAAAAGTGCCAAAATAAGGTCTCGTTTTTTGGTAAAAATGCTCAAAAAGTCCCATTTTTTGCAAAATTGTCAAGAAGACTACATTTTTGCCAAAATTGTAAAAAAAAACCTGTTTTTTTACTATTTCTAAAAAGGAACTGTTTCTTACCAACATTGTCAAATAACTGTTGTTTTTTGCTAAAATTGTGGTAACGGTTCTGTTTCTTTTGTCAAAATGGTCAAAAAACCACTTCTTGATGAAATTCTCAGAGCAGGCGTAATTTTTTTTTTCCAAAACATTGATTTTTGGCGTATTGGTAGCCTAAAAAAATCCTCTTTTTGAACTTTGAAATTGCCAAACACAAGTTCAATTGTTTTGCCAAAATTGTCTAAAAGGTTTTGATTTATTCCCATATAGTTTTCGTTTTTTTGTCACAGTTGTTGTAAAATTCTAGATTTGCTAAACTTGTTGAAAATTCGTGTTTTCCACAAAAATTGTTTAAAAAAGCTACCTTTTTTTTTAGTCAGAATGTTTCGGAAAACCTTTTTTTGCAAAATTGTCAAAAAGAATCAATTCTTCCCAAAATTGTTGAAATTGCCTATTTTGATGAAATTGCCAAAAAAGTGTTTTTTTCCTTCGAAATTGTCAGAAATAGGTGTTCATTTTTTACCAAAATTATCAAAAAGGCCTATTTTTTACCAAAATTGTAAAAAGTCCTATTTTCACCTACATTATTTTTATAAAGGTAGGTCCACTGTTGTTTCTCAAAGTTATTGTCAACCCCCCCCCCCCTTTTTGCTGAAATTCTCCAAAAGGTTCTGTTTTTCTGAAAAATTGTCAAAAAATTCATTTTTTTTACCAAATTTGTAAAAAGTCATATTTTTGCCTAAATTTCTAAAAAGGTACTGTAGGTTCTCAAAGTATTGTCGAAAAAAGTAAATTTCGTAAAAATCATGTAAGTACCCAAAATTGTGGACTGTGGTGTCATAAACTGAAAATATTTCTTTCGTGTTTGAAATTCGCTCTGTTTCATTGTACAAAAAATAAATATGAATCGTTGTAGGTATTTGGATGGGTTTCAACGATGAGATAGAACGGCTCTTGATTTTCGGAAGAATAATTTCTTGGAAATTCAATTTTGAAATTCAAAGAATTAAAACGTTAAGTATCACTATGATTCGTGTTGAAATAGAGTCTGGTGGGGATTGAGGTGATTCACCTCTCTCCTCAACTTGTTATCGTAAGGCCTACTCCTCATAAAAATGATTTTTGAAGTCATCTTGGTAGCAAAAAATTCCTATACTCGTTAGATGCTTTACAATGTTCCAAAATATCATAATGCAAAATATCAGTTTGGGGAAAAGTTGAAAATTGTACAAATATTGCAAGAATGATTTTTTAGAATTCTCAATTCTCCGAAAAATTCAGATCATTTTTTGTTTGTGTTTTTTACATACGATCTTTGCAGCACTTTTGAACACTGTTTTTAATTCGGTTTTACTAAATATTCCAATCATTTTCATTTTTCGATTAAGTACAATTTAATGTATTTTGATTTACGTATTAAAACAACGTTAGTAGGGTGAGAAATTTTCAATTCAGATGTTTATTTTATGTATTTTTCACTTTCAGGTAGCAGTAAAATGACCGAATGAAGTCAGCTAGAAAGAGAATTTGTTATCTTCGAAGCCCGTTTTGTTGATTTAAATATTCATTTGGGGTTGTTTTTGGAAAACAATGTTAGCGTTAGCTGAAAAGAGAATCGTCATTTTGCAGGTATTTTTTGGTGATTAATTTTTTTGTTCAAATTTCGCTGTGTTTTAACATCTTTTGGTCTTTTTAAATCGTTTTGTGATGATTTCGAGATTAAAGCGTTGCAAAAATTACACCAATGATCAAATATCGATTTTAAAATTGTAAAATTGGCACAAAAATGGCTGAAAATAAACGAAAACCTGGTGAAAAAACAGTTAAATTGAACTTAGATTGTCCAAAAACAAAAATTGTATGAGACATCGATAAAACTTGTTGAAATTATGATGTAGAAACAATTTAGAAAAGAATTGTAAGGAGATCAAATATTTGGAATTCAGTTTTCAACAACTTTCAAGTTTTTTTCAGAATATTTCCAGCAAACTTCGGTTTTTTTAGTTTTTTAATCTCGACAGTTTTACTTACTTTTGGTTTCCCTATTCTTGTTCATTTTTTATCATCAATTTATTTACGTCAATTATTAATTTCACATTCACTCATTCTTTCTATTTTTTCATTTTGTGCTGCTTTATTTCGGAAAAGTTTCTCCAATTTCTTTCTTCGTAATCATTTCTGCGGTATTTTTCAGTTAAGTAAAGTAATTGTTTAATTCTGGTTTTGATTTTTTTTTAAACAAAAAAATAAAAATAATTGAAAAAAATTTAATTATTTCATTTTATTTGTTGGCGCCATTGTCGGAAAACATAAAATTGGAAAAAAATCAAAAATTTCAAATTACAAGAAATTACCTTTCAAAAAGCGCCACATTCGTCGGTAATTTCTTCGGTAATTTCTGGTTTCCTTCGTCGCCTTTCCTATTCGTATCACGCAGCGCTACCGCGGACAATTTCTCAACTACGAAAATCAGTTTTGCTCTCGCCGGGTTTCAATAAATCGCGCGATTTTCGTGTAGTGGTAACTCTGCATTACCGGTTGGATTTGATTTGGTATTTGAAAAATAACCGAAACTCGAGGCTCTGAAACCGTTGAACGATATGTACATTGTCGTTTCAACACCCTCGTCATTTTAATCTCATATTCTTTGCTCGTTAAGTGTATTGCTAAATTCATAATTAATTTGTTATAATTTAGTTAACTGTTTATTGTTTTGTGTAGTTTTAATTTAAAATGGCTCATAATAAAGCGGACGACGTCGTTATTCCTGAAACGATAATAGACAGAAGTACGAATACCAGATATGCCCGGGGAAAGTTCTACGGCAAGGTAAGCCTTTGTTCGCTTATCAAACTAGTTTACGTATATCTTCTAGATACCAATCATGTAAATTTTGGCTAATATTACTCCATTCTACGCTTATTCGTATTACGATACTTTCGTACGTATCTTTATATAGTTGTTGTAGCTGGCACGCTTTGTTTGGTGGTGATTTCAAACCTCCATCTCCCAGAGTTAGGCTAATACGTAGTTATTCATGAATTATATGTTGCGTTTAGGGAGGTTTCGCGAAATGTTACGAAATCAAAGATATGGCTACCGGTCGCACGTACGCTGGAAAAATCGTATCGAAAAAGTTGCTAACGAAGAGTAACCAAAAAGAGAAAATGACCCAAGAGATAAACATCCACAGAAGCGTCAATCACAAACATATCGTCGGTTTTCACGGCTTCTTCGAAGATGATGAATTCGTCTACGTCGTATTAGAATTATGCCATAAAAGATCTCTTATGGAGTTACACAAGTAAACAAAACCGAACTGTTCGATTTAGGCTAATCGTAGCGCAGTATTTTGTAACTGTTTCGTTTCATTTTCTAGACGCCGAAAAGCTTTAACCGAACCGGAAACTAGATACTATATGAAACAGATACTGGACGGTGTGCTGTATTTACACGATAATGGAATTATTCATAGAGATTTAAAACTAGGTAACTTATTCTTAAACGACGATATCGAAGTAAAAATCGGCGATTTTGGACTCGCTACGAAAATCGAATACGAAGGCCAACGTAAAAAGTAAGCTCGAGAATTACTCGGTGGATTTTATTAGTTTTATTTGTACGGTTTTTAACGGTTATTTTTTTTTCTAACGAATTTCAGCACCGTTTGCGGTACGCCGAATTACCTGGCTCCTGAGATTATTAATAAGAAAGGACACAGTTTCGAAGTTGATGTTTGGTCTCTTGGTTGTATTATGTGAGCGATTTTTTTATTGTTTACGTTTAGTGAAGGAGTACATCGTTCGGTTGCTAGTTTTACTCGAAGAGGAGTATTTTTCGAAGCTATTTGACGATTCGAAATAGTGTTTGGTTGCGTTATGAGCGATGTACTTTTTTCATCTGGAATATATTGATGTCGAGTAATCTCGATGTAATTGTGTTTTAATGTGGTTTATTTTTATTCCTGAACAGGTACACGTTACTCGTTGGCAAGCCTCCTTTCGAAACGAATTCGTTACGAGAAACCTACGAACGTATTAAACGCTGCGATTACAAAATCCCCACTCAAATCAAAGCTCCTGCTGCTAATCTAATCTACTCCATGTTATTACCAGATCCAAAGAAAAGACCCACCGTTAAGCAAATCATCAGCTCTGATTTTTTCAATGGTATTGAAAACTCGTACTCGAATTCTTTCTCAGCTCGAACGTGTTTTTAACTAACTCATTTTTTTTCTTCGCAGGTTATATACCTTCTAAACTGCCAGTTTCGTGCTTAACTGTTGCTCCTCGATTCGACTCTATGGCTGTTAAAGAACGTCTTTCGTTGGGTCGCAGACCGTTGGCTGAAGTCAATAATGGTGAGATTATTTTTACGTTGAAATGTGCTGTGTTGACGAAGTTGAAATTGAATTAACATGACAGATCGGATTCCTTTTCGAGAGGTTGTTATGAAATAAACAGCTGGTCGACAGGTGTAGGTCTGTTATCGAGGTTTCTAGGAAATGCTTATTCTGACTGTGAAATGAGCGTTGTAGAAATTGCATCATTTCTTCTCCTTCTCCTCCAGAAGTTTCGTTCCAGAGCCACGTATTCGAATCAATTTCTAGCTCTGGAAACTCCGATAGACTAAACACCCATGAATGAGGTGAACGTATGTATGAGTCGTGTTATCAGAAAAAGACATCTGCGGATACAGAGACGAAAACTAATGAATTGAGTGGGAGTACGAGAAGAGTACCACATGCTTTTTTAATTACTGAAACCGTTTCTGTCATTTCAAAATGATCGTTGTGTTTTTCACTCACTGCTCTTCGCAGGCTTTCGGTCAAAATGTTAATCGAGTCGTTGATATTTTTGATTTATTGAAGCTTTGACTGAACGTGATCGTTTTATGATTTTCAGGAGGTGAAAACAGTCCAGCTTTGGTCTCGATGAAGAATAACATTAAAGCTGATCCCGGTTCCGGAGACGTTTTTGGAAAGAAAGCCGGCGGTATCATGGCCACAACGGCCGAATGTAACGATCACCTCAGAACGTTGCACAGACAATTACAGAAAGTTTTAAGACACAAACCATCTCATTTCCAAAGTGATGCTGGTGAGTATTTGGTCATCCAACTCGACCCTTTTATAATAAAACACCCTCAACTGAATTTGTTTTCATTACAGAGGAATTAACCGATCCTGCTGCTCAACCGTTCGTCTGGATCAGTAAATGGGTCGACTATAGCGATAAGTACGGTTTCGGGTATCAGCTATGCGATGACGGAGTAGGCATCATGTTCAACGATAAAAGTCGTATTGTCTTATTGGCTAATCAGAAGTAAGCCCGAATAATTTCCTAATCGATTTCAACCAAATTCCTCCTCCGCTAATCGCGATATTTCCCACAGGAACGTACATTACATCGAAAGAGACGGAACCGAGAATTACTACACGATGGATAACACGCCGCCCGCGTTAGAGAAAAAAGTCAAATTACTGTCGTATTTCCGAAGATACATGAAGGAACACTTGATGAAAGCCGGAGCCTCGATCCAAGTACAGGAATCAGATTCTCTAAGTCGTATACCCTATTTGCACACGTGGCACAGAACCCCATCCACTGTGATTATGCAATTGACCAATGGCACGGTACAGGTGAGTACGAAATTCCGACCCTAAATCGAATCTTAACTTTGTAACTGCTCTCTTCT
Organism: Planococcus citri; assembly: GCF_950023065.1. Classification (NCBI taxonomy): domain Eukaryota; kingdom Metazoa; phylum Arthropoda; class Insecta; order Hemiptera; family Pseudococcidae; genus Planococcus; species Planococcus citri. Next base: position 13,740,731 of record NC_088681.1, read on the forward strand.
GCACCGTTTTAATTTCCCCATTTACTTCGCAGATGAATTTCAACGATCACACCAAGATAATCATGTGTCCTTTGATGGGAGCAGTCACCTACATCGACACCGAGAAAAATTTCCGTACGTATAGATTTTCGACGATAATGAAAAACGGTTGTAACCCAGGTCTTTCGTCTTGTTTGGATTATGCTGCTAAAAAAATCGAAAATTTACTCAGAAGCCAATAGTATTATGTGTTCCTTGAAAACTTGAAAGTCGTTCGTTGTAATATATTCCGAATACAGGCGGTTCCCTCGTTCTGCCCTTTTTTAACTCCTTGACTCCCTATTTTAGTACGAAAAAAATTCATTTTATCTAATTTTAAAATTTTTTAAAGTTTATATTAGAAATTAATTCAGTAAAAATAAGATTTTTTTTTAAATGTGGTTTTTTTTCATCACTGTATTATATACTTTTTAAAAACTAAAAAAATTTATGTCGATTAAAATTAAAATCCGTTATGGTTTTTTGTTTCTTGAATCGTCCCAATTTCCCAACCAACTCTGCTTATCTTATGTGTCGAATTTTATTACGCATATGATTCATTCCCTAGGCTTATATAATGCAATATTCATTTATGCCTAGACATATGTACACTGTGATGTTCGATTTTTCCATTTTTAGCATGAGACTGTAGTCGAATCGACTATACCTTTTTGCAGTTTTTTTTCTTTTTTTTTTCTTACTCTTATTCTTTTCAGTACTATTTTTATGATTTATCTTTTCTACTTATGTGTAGTGAATTTAGTGTATTCAGTAACGTAACAGTGTGAATATTATTTTTAGTACTTGCATTTTTTTAAAAATAATATAGTCTTATCGTATCGAGTCCATTTTGTATGTTTGAGTTCGGTTTTTTTTTGATCTTGGATTCGTTTTTTGAATTCGGGTCGTTCCCCCCTCTCACCCCCTGGGGTATTTTTTAATTTTTTGCTACATTGCGATTATTTTAGGAATTATTTTTTTTTTGTTTAAAATGGTACCGGAATGTGGGTGTTTTGTTTTTGTCCCATTTCTATTTTTTTGGTTGTTATTGTGTTGTGTACTTGGATTGCACACGACTCTAGGTATGTTTCTTCTTTTTGTATGAATTTTAGATGTTTTGGGATTTGTTTCAAGTTCAATTTACCGAATTGTGTTTTATTTACGATTGATTGAAGTTTTTTGAGAGTTTTTCTTTTTTTGCCCAGATCTTATTCTGTCAGTTTGCTGGTGGATGAGGTGCATGAAAATGTGTTCGGTTCGGTGATTGAACATTTTCAGTTATTTTGTTTTAACGTTTAGATTATGATGAGTGTATTTTTTTCATTCGTTTTTTCTTGAATTATTACTTATTTCATTATTCGTTCATTTTGTGATGAGTGTCAATTTTGAAAAATCTTCTAAGCTCTAAACTTTTGATTTTTTCATTCGATTTTTTTTTCTTCATTTGTTTAATGAGTGTCAATTCTGAATTCAAGGCTCGTAAAATTATTTGATTTGTTTTGCGTGTCAAAGACTTTCGTTTGAAAAATTTCGATTGTGGCTAAAATTACAAGTCGTTCGCGAACGATTCATTTCAAAACTGCAGAATTTCGAGAGAAAAACATCACGAATGAAAATCTAAATTATAAGTAATTCTACTTTTTGAAGAAAACAGAAAAAATGATATCGATTTCTGCTAAAAATAGCAAAAAGTCTTCGCTATGGACAAAATTTTCAAAAAGTGTTATTTCTGGCCAAAAATTTACCAAAATATCTCGATTTTTTAGCCGAAAACTGCCATTTTGTCAATATCATCTAAAAACACATATTTATCTTAAAATTGCAAAAAAGTTTCACTTTTTGACAAAAATTTCAAAAATTCCCATTTTTTACAAAATGGCAAAAAGTCTTGTTTTCTACCTAAACTCACTTTTCTGCTAAAAGTTCTAAAATGATAATTGTCGCTTTTTTGAAAAACATTTTGATAAATGAATTGCCGAAAAAAATTGCCTTTTAATGCCTAAAATGGTCAAAGCCTCGGATTTTTCCCCAGAAATTCTCAAAAAGGCTTGCTTTTTAAAATTTCGTTAGTATTATTCTAAAAAATTACTTTTTCAAGCAAAAACACTCATTTTTAAAACCAAAATTGCAAAAAAATATCACTTTGGCCTAAATTTGACAATAATTTTCGTTTTTTACAAAATTTTCTTTAAAAAATCTTGTTTTTTACATGAACTCAATTTTTTGCTAAAAATGCTTAAAACGTTCATTTTTTTGTCCAAAGTCCTGAAAACTATCGCTTTTTTGCTAAAAAAAAATATCAAAAAATAATTTGTCAAAGAAGGTCCGTTTTTTGCTGCTTATAATAATTGTCGAAGTTTCGTTTTTTTTTTATTTTTTTTTTTTTGCCAGAAATTGTTAAGATTTAATTTTCTCCGAAATTTCCAACGTCTTATTGTTTATCAATATCATCTGAAAAAATTGCTTTTTTCATCAAGCACTGTTTCGAGAAAAATCAAAAATTGCAAAAAATGGTATTTTTTGCCAAAAATTTGTCTTATTAAGAAAACGAACAAAAACAACGAAAATAAAATAATGGAAAAATTCGAAAGTTTAAAATCAACATTCATCATAAGGAAAAAACAACAGAGCATGTCCAAACACCAAAACAAACCCAACCTAATATTAATTATTTTGATAATTTCTAAATTTCAATGTCAAAATTAATGATCATTATCAAATTTAGGTGATTTCAAGAGCAATACAATGTAATGCACTGCATCTGAAGAGCTTTTTTCAAGATTTTCTCATAGTCAAAATCTTAATGTAGGGAATTTTCCACATTTCATTTTCTGTAAGTTGACGATGGCTTTAGCTTCATCATCAAGATTTGAGGAAAAATCCAATTTCTCTTTAAAAATTTTTTATTTGAATTTTCAGCGAATTTATAGCTCGAAATCAAATCAGCTGTGCGTGAGGATGAAAAGTATAAACTTTTTAACCTGGTTTCACACAAAATTAATAATTCATAATTCGTTATTTCAATTTGAATATTTTTATAAGTATTCAAAAGCTCAAAAATTGAAAAAAGTAAAATATAATTCGATCTTCGATCAGCTGATTTAATTAAAATGCTTATACAGGTAACACTGTTCGTCAATAAAGCTAATTTTCGAACCTAACATGGCAACACTGATTTTCTGTTTAATTTCGTCTCGTTGACGTTGCGTTCATTTGTCGCGTTTTGAAAATAATGGGGACATGGGGAGGAATTTTTCATTTTGGCGCTTTTCAGTTTGATTTTCTTTTATTATACGTTCATCGTTTGTAATTAATTCAATTTGGAGCAGATTTTTGATTCAGCTATTGAATTAATGAACGTTCGAGGAATTGAATTGTAATATCTTTCATTCATTCGTCATATTACAGTAGTTTTGTTTCCTAACCAAGTCAACGGCGCTTCTCCATGGATTACCAGCTTTTCACCTGTTGTTCGATGAAGTAAGAAGGTAAATTCGATTTATTCAAGTAATTGGTTTGTAAAATCAACTCTCATTAGAACATTCAGAAAGCATTCTTTTGGATCATTGTCGATCAAAGTGTTTCAATATTTCAAATTTCAATCGTCGAAAGGCAGATCTTTCCTAACCAACTCTCCTTTGATAGTTTCAGGCTAAGAATCGATAGGAAGAGATTCAACGTTGATTATTCACGTACAGAATCAACCATCGTTTCAATCAATTCGAAGTTTTAGTTCAGAAGTAGAAATTAGCTCGAACTCAATCATGTTTAACGTAGAATCACTTTTAGTAAGTATCAGAACAGAATACGAAGTTTCAAACAAGTAATTATATCGAAATTCGAAACCTAATATGATAAAAATGGATTCTAATTTCTGTTTCGATATTTCTCGCACAGAATCAACCCCTAAGATCATCGGAAACCGAAGGTGTTACTTGAGATTCTGATTCGCAACGAAGAGCTTGTTTTAGTTTCGAATCGCGTTCAACTTGAAATCATCTGTTATATACCGTAGTATAGGTAAACGCACGAGTAAAATACAACGTGTAAGTACACGTTATCGTCAAGGTGTTGATGAATTTTCCCCTAATCGTAATCGTGATATTTTGATAGGTGTTATTCGAGAACCTAAAGTTAGAATTTCGTTCGGGTTACGATTCGTCGTTCAGCGTCACCGAAGAAAGCAGGCAGCAGCTTTTCCCTACATAGGTAAGTAAGTAACCACCGCGATACTAATTTGTAAAAGAGGATGATAACCATTACGGATTCATGGAACGTTATTCTTCTTTTTCTTTTCCAACCATACGTACAAATAACGGAACTTGTCCACCAAGTACACCATTTGAACAAGGAGTTGCTCGATTTCACAGTCACTCCGGTCTCCGGCGATGAAGGCTCAGTGGCTCTGTGGCTCTACCTTAGCAACCCGTACCCGTTGGTAGCCTGTACACATTACATACCGACACCCGGTTTTTTCTTTTCCTAAGAATTGTATTAATACTGTGGGCGGAGACGTCACCCAGCGCACGGGAGGGGGTTGCATAAGTACGACTCTCTCGGGCACACAGCAGAGCACAGAGCAGTGAGCACAGAGAGCAGTGCAGAGATAAATAACGAGAAACGAACCAAAGAGAATACACACCCTTAACTCTTTCTGTCTCTGTTTCCTTTTCGGAGTCGAGTGTACGTCGTCGTCGTAGTCGTCGCGGCCGTGTGATAGATCGTTGACCTCGTTTCAAAAGAAGTCGTCATGCCGCTGCGTTCTGGCTCTCTCGCGATTACCGCCTGAGAGAGGAATGGGGATGGCTGGCGGAGGGAAGCTTCGGAGTTCTTTTCTGTGTGCACTGCGTTTTTACTCTTGTATTCGCTCTCTCTGTCGCTCTTTTTCACTTTATGGTTGTGTACGTACATTACACGGTGTATATATATGTATATTATTATGCTGAATGCTGGTGTTGGCTGGATATTGTAAAAGGGTAGCGGGCGTGAAAAACGCAAGAGGGGTATCTATTTGTTCGGTGCGTGGTTGTCGGACGGCGATAGCGCGATGCTTCAAGTACATAGCCTCTCTATAGTCGACACAAACGTCACAAAAGTTACAACGGGGAGTTAATTATGCGAACGTACGATAATAACGAGGTGTCCGGTGTTCGGCTGCGATGCTAGGTTATGCCAAAGAGTCGAGTTTCTTTCGTACTGAATTCGCTACACTGTATCCTTGGCTGACCTTTATAAGGTGTATTTGGACGATACCGTTCGTTAAATTTATCGCGTGGGATGGTATTTTTTTTTTTTTTTTTACAGATTTTACAGCGTTTTAATGCGATGGAATTCTACCACGTGTTAGTTTCCTAAGTACGATCGTCGAAGACGGGAAAATGAGTAAAATTCGTCCTCCTTGCGAGTCCTATGAATCGGATTACGTATTTTAAGTGAAGTTCGTAGATTTTGAAAAAATTGTTGGTGTCATAGAATATACCTAATTCCAAAAGATAACGTATCCATCTGCCAAAGGCTTCAACCATTTCCAAAAAATAAATCGAACTTGATGATTGGATTTCGGCGAATGGCTCCTTTGTTACTCCTCAAAAAATTGGCAATTTTTAAACGAAAAGAAAAAAAATGCAAAAGCAAATGAAGTTTTTGAAAATTTATGAGGGATAAAAATTGAATTTGTAAAAGTAAAACAAACGAAATCTTATGAGGAAAATTTTTTGAACAAATTGAATTTTTTTGTGAGGATGAAGAGGAAAATGTGTTTTTTATGAAGATGAGGAGGAAATGGGGGTGCTCACGTAGACTGTTGGAAATATAAATCTTAAAATTCCAAGTTACGTAATAAAAGGAGTATTTTTTTCTTTAAATTTAAAATATTTATAGAAATTTTATTCAATAGAGTCTGATATTTTTTATTCTGATCCCTGGGTTTTCGAACACAAAAAACTACTCTGGCATTCCTCGAGATAGACTTGTGTTGAATGAATAAAAATACATATAATCTGCAAAAAATATGATTAAAACGAGGATAGGAGGGGGGGGGTCCGAGCTTTTCGGAACTTATGATAAAAAAATTTATCAACACAGAAATGAGTACCTTAAAACAAACCTCAATTTTTAGCCTAATTTTGTAAGTATTTGTCAAGATTTTACTCCATAAAAAAATATGTATGACTAGGAGAAAAATGGCTCATGTAAAATTTCAAGAATCCCGAATCCAAAACTGCAATTTTTTCAGTCAGTAGGATTTTAAAAATCAACGTGATGCAAATTTTGGAAAGACCCCCCCCCCTCTCCCCGCGCGCAAAAACATTTTATGTATGTCAAAATTTCCCCTCTTATCAAAAATGATGAAAACACTTCGGATTTTTTACCCAAAATTATCAACAAATTTTATTTTTTTTTGCCAAAAATTGCCAATAAGTCTCATTTTTTCGCAAAAATACATTGAATATTTTCCCTTTTTGTCGAAAATAGCAAAAAGTCTTGTCTTCAGTCAAAATTTTGCAGTAGTTTTCTACCAAATTTGCTAAAAATTGTTGTTTTTTTGGCAAAAATTGTCAAAAGTTTGATTTTTTTCAAAAAAATTGGCAATTTAAAAAAAAAAAATTTAAATTTTTAAAAAAGCTTAGTTTTTGGACCAAAAATCGCCAAAAAGTGTCATTTTACCCCTAAAAATTACTTAACCAAGTTTTACCTTTTGTCAAAATGATCAAAAATTTTTGTTTTTCAAAAAAAATCGCTCAAATGTCTCGGTTTTTTACCAAAAATTACCATAAAATTTTCATTTTTCGCCAATACTTGATTGCCAAAAATTTCATTTTTTTTTGCAATAATTTTCACTCTTTGCTAGAAACGGTGAAAAATTTCGCATTTTTTTAGTCAAAATTTTACAAAAGTACTTTTCTGCCAAAATTGTTTAAAAACAGTTTTTTTGGCAAAAAATTTCCAATTCTCATTATTTTTCAGAAATTGCTGAAAACGTTCTTTTTTTTTTACAATAATTTACCCAATAATTTTCACGTTTTTGGTTGAAATGGTGACAAATTTTGCATTTAATCAAAATTTTACGAAAATAGGTACTTTCTACCAAAATTGTTTAAAAACAGTTTTTGGGCAAAAAATTCCAATTCTCATTATTTTTCAAAAATTGCTGAATTTTTTTTTTTTTTTTGGAAATTGCCAAAAAGCACTGCTTTTTGCCAGAAATATCCAAAAATTTCTTTTTTTTTTGCTACAATTGAGAAAATATTGTTTTTGATCAAAAGTTTACAATTCTGCTTATTGATAAAATTGCTAATAAGTTTCGCTTTTTGTCCAAAAATCGCCAAAGTGGATCACTTTTTTTTTCTAAAAATTGGAAAAGTTCTACCTTATGTCAAAATGACCAAAAATTCTCGTTTTTCGCCAAAAAATTTACAAAATTTGTTTCTGTTTTTTTTTAGCATCAAATTGTAAAACGTCTTGCTGTTTCCCAAAATTGCTCAAAAATTGCTCAAGTCTCGCTTTTTTTGCCAAAAATTTCCAAAAATCCTTGCTTTTTGCAATTAATACCTAGTTGACGAAAAGTTTTTTGGTTTTTTTTTCTTCTTTAACTAAAAAATTACAAAATAATCTTATTTTTTTCTTAAAAATTGTCAAAAGAAATCGTCAAAGTCTCAATCGAGTTTCACTTTTGGATTTTAATTGGAATGTCTTGTTTTTATTTTGTTTTTTTTTTAGTAGGTAATAAAATTATATTTTCAATTCGTTTTTGATTACTTTTTTGTTACTTTTTTGGCAGGAATTTCCAAAAATCCTTGCTTTTTGCGATTATTATTTGACTATAATTTTTATTTATTTTTTTTTCAACTAGAAAATTACTAAATATAATTATGATCTCAAGTTTTATTAAAAATTGTCAAAAAAAAGTCGTCGATGTCTCCATCGAGTTTTATAATTTTATTTTTAGATATTAATTGAAATGTCTTGTTTTTTTCAGATTTTTTTTTCTTCATCAACTAAATTAAAATTGTCTGTTTTTCTTGTTTTTTTTTTTGTAATTTTTCCTAAAAAATTTGAATATTTTTCTCACGTTTTGTAACTTTTTAAATTAGTTTTTGATCACCTTTTAATTACTTTTTTGCAAGAAATTTCCAAAAATTCTTGCTTTTTGCAATATTATTATTTGACGAAGTTTTTTTTTCAACTGAAAAATTACTTAGTTGTTTTACTTTTTTATTAAAAATTGTCAAAAAAACAAAATCGTCGAAGTCATCAATCTAGTTTCATTTTTAGAATTTTAGATTTTAATTGGAATGTCTTGTTTTTATTTGTTTCGTTTTTTTTTTAAGTAATAAAATTGAATTTTCAATTCATTTTGGATCACTTTTTAATTACTTTTTTGGCAGAAATTCCAAAAATCCTGGCTTTTTGCGATTATTTGACAAACATTTTTATATTATAATAATTTTTTTTTCAACTGAAAAATTACTAATTTATCTCAATTTTTATTAAAAATTGTCAAAAAAATCGTCGAAGTCTCAATCGAGTTTTATTTTTAGATTTTAATTGAAATATCTTGTTTTTTTTCGGATTTTTTTTTCTTAATCAACTAAATTAAAATGTTCTGTTTTTTTTTGTAATTTTTCCTAAATTTGAATATTTTTTTCACGTTTTGTAACTTTTTAAATTAGTTATTTTCCAACTGAAAAATTACTAAATAGTTGTTTTACTTTTTTATTAAAAATTGTCACAAAAACAAAAATCGTCGAAGTCACAATCGAGTTTCATTTTTAGAATTTTAGATTTTAATTGGAATGTCTTGTTTTTATTTGTTTCGTTTTTTTTTAATAATAAAATTGAATTTTCAATTCATTTTGGATCACTTTTTGATTACTTTTTTGGCAGAAATTTCCAAAAATCCTTGCTTTTTGCTATTATAATTTGACGACGTTTTTTTTTTCAACTGAAAAATTATCAAATAAATAGTTTTACGTTTTTTATTAAGAATTGTCAAAAAAAGTCGTCGAAGTCTCAATCGAATTTTATTTTTAATTTTAATTGGAATGTCTTGTTTTTGTTTCCGATTTTTTTAATAATGATTTGAATTAAAATATTCTGTTGTTTTGTTTTTTTTGTAATTTTTCCCAAATTTGAATATTTTTTTCACGTTTTTTCACCTTTTTAATTGGTTTTTGATCACTTTTTTTTTCAAAGTTGATTTTTTTCGAAAAAAATTGAATTGGTACGACCTGTACATTTCATGAGTCCAGTTCCACCCCTCCCCCTCCCCCCTCCCTCTCGATTAATCCAGGTTCTGGGAACGCCATCAAACTATCTCTTTTCAATGTACTACTTAACATTATTCAATCATAATAAACCACCTGTTGATCTATATTTCGAATATTTTATCTTTCCACAGGTCATTCTCGACGTAAAATAATCCACCATCGTAGCAGATTCGAATCAACAAGTGGAAAAATCCCCTCAGCTGCCTACCAAATTGCTTCGAGCTCCTGAAATAATCCCTCGACCAGGCCAAACCAGGCACCAGGCTCCTGCGTACCAGAATCAGAACGACTCGAAGCATACGCAGCCAAACTCCGAACGCCATCTCGTAAATAAAATACATTCGGTAAAGTGTTGCGGACTGGGGAAATTATCCTGACTTTTTACAGTTCGCTCCACCGTCGTATTATCGCGCTCTAAGTACCGTAGCGTGTTGTTTTATTCATTCAGTGAGGCGGCTTCGGTGCGGTTTCGTGTATCTCGCGGGTCGCGAACATTGATACTCTATTTTGTTCGCGGTTTCTTGTTGCGCCAATAATATTTTGTTGCGTTCGTATACTTCGTTTTTCCATTATTCATCAAACATACCGAACAAAAAATTTTAAAAAAACATTGCCGCCGATCAAAGTTTTTCGTCCCTGTTGACTCTGTATCTACACCTCGTACTCAGCTGTTGCTTCTTCGGTGTTGTGCATTTTTTTTCACGGGTATGTGACCTATTTTTTTGTAATATTTATTTATTTATTAATCTATTATCGTCCTGTATACGTTGGTTGATGGTGGTTGAAGTGAATTTTGTTGTGTTGAGGGATGCGTTTTGGGTGCCTTGAATCATTGGGGTCCTCCAGAGTATGATCGTAGGTGATTTATTTATTAATTTTTTTGAAAAATTTTCGTGTTTATTAATCGACTGTGAGATATTTAACCCTTTCGAGTAAATTGATCAAGTCTCAGGGTCACCGAAACCTGCTTCGAATTCCGGATACAGTTTTCACCCTACTCGTCTGAAAATCATCCGGTCATTTAGAAAATCAACTCAAATACCCCTCTGTCCATCTCTCTCGTACCTTTGATTATCTAAAATGGAATAATTCGTCGTGAATGAATCGACCCCTTGATTAAAAACTGCCACCTGTGACCTATTCGTGGCCTGTTTTCTCATACTCTCCCCCTTGAGCCAATTTACATATGTACTATTTTACCTGTGATTTTTCTATTTCACCTCCCCCTTTCTGGTCCGGTGATTAAAATTTTCCGCTTCGTTCCCTTCGAATGTGTGCTCAATTGGGTGGATGCCTGAATGCGGGGGAGGTGTAGGCGCCTACTTCCGTAGGTGCTCTATGTTTTCCCAATGAATGAACATTTGGTCGGCCAATTTTCCCACATGTTACCTGTTGTATACTATTTATTTACCTAGTACGATTTATTTTTCACTCATTCATTGTATGTGTGATTGTGTGTGTGTTTTGTGGTGAACTTTTATTTTATTATAACGTAACGTAGGTATTTTGGGGATCGAAGTCGAACGTGAATAATTCTGCGAATTATTTCTCCCTTCTCATTTATTGTATTACGTATTTTTTAGAATTTAATCATCGTCGTGATGACGTTTCCATTATCCGGGGTACCTGTTCGATTATTATGGCCCTCTCTTCCCTCCTGGCTTGTTTATCTTTATCGAATTGATTATAATATTATTTTAAACGTCGAATCGTACGCAGGGAAATTATCATGCTGAGAGTTTTCCTTGTAAAAGTGATAAAATTTCGACGTTCGACATTTCTTTTTTTTTCGTTCTTTCTTTCGAATTTTAGTATTTCAAATGAAAACGAATACAAAACGTGTTTTTTTTTCTGCGAACTATTTTTCTAAAACGAATTAATATACTTAATTTAGATCTCATTAGGTTTTTGATACGAAAATTTCGCGAATTATTTATTATTCATACGTATTTCGAGAATCTAGATTTTTTTTTTCGATGGTTGAATGAATCTTTAAGTGATTTTTTCCAGTTTTGGTCTGTTTGTTCTGGGAACCCCTGAGCCGGGTGTGCCTATATTTTAGAGTTGAATTTTTTGTACCAACTTGTTAATTTTATTTTTAAATAAGGAAATTCCGATAATTTCATATGAATTCGAAGAAGAAAAATCAGCAGAGTTGTTCGATGGTGTTCGTGCTAGTTGGAAATCATACGAGTCGATGTATGGAGAGGGTGGGCCAAGGATTCTTTTTGTTCGTTGAATAATGTGTTTGTTTGGAAAAAAGTAAATAGAAATGTAAACTTTGAAATTAGTTTAAGATTATGAGTCAACATGTGAGAAGAATACAATATGGGGGTGGAATTATATAAAACAAACAAATAATTCGTGGTTTTGAAAAGTCTCTATGGTAGAAGAGGGGGGGGGAGAGGGTAAATTTATGAACTGACGTGGAAGTATTTGAAAATTTCGTTTAAAAAAACATGTGATTGATTTCGCGAGTATTTTACTGATTATTTTTTTTTCGTAGGTAATCAAATGGAAAGAAAAAATGTGATTGATTTTTCTTCGGTGAATAATTAATTATGAATTTTAAATAATGAAGTACTAATTCTGTGTGTGGCTGGCTACAAAAAAATCTACTTGAAAAAAAAGTCGAAAAATTCAATTATTTGTATTTTTCTCCAAGTTATTTATTTATTTTATTTTATTGGGTGCCATAAACAGCTACTATGGCTAGGGGCACCTCATCATTACATTTGGCACAGTTATCTACATAGCAAATTATAAATTATAGATATTACAAAGTAAGAAAATTTATAATGTAAGCATATAATTATTAAACTATAGTTTTTGTCTTAGTCCTGTTTTGTTCATTGATTTATCCTTTTTTTTTTTTTTTTTTTGAAACGAACTGAAAAAATAATGAAAAATTGAAAAACTTGAGACTTCAGGAATTGAAGAGATGAAGGAGAGGGTGTATAATCTTGAAGCTGTTTCGCGTCCTATTTCTTGAAAAAAAAATGTATTATTTATTCGTGAAATTTCAGTCTTTCCCCTCACCCTCCCCCTTCAAAAAAAAAATATTAGCCGGTTGAAATTGAAAACCTGATATTGGGGGTGGGGGTAGGGGTCTGATCACTTTAAAAAAAAAATAATAATAATCGATTTTTGACATTTTTGAGGCAGTTGGTTGACTCGAGGAATCAAAAATTTCCACTTCAAGTCCAATTTTTTCAAATTTTAGGAAATCGTTAAATTTGGTGTTGAATTTATTTTTTTGACAATGACATTCTGAATACTCTGATTCCTCCATTTCGTCTGTGAAATTAAAATAAAAAATGTCAACAAACACTCCTAATCAGATTTTGATATCCAGCCTCGAAGCATAAGAAAATCTAGAGGTTTCCCCCTCCCCCCTCTTTTCTCTCACAGGGAGTGTTCTTTACCTTAGTTGTGATTTGAATTCAGGAACGAGTTTGAAAGATTTTAAAAACACGAGCTTCTTCGGATACCTCAAATTGAGATTTTAGGACCTCGTGGGACCAATTTGAAAGGATTTACATCCCTCAAAATTTAAAAAAAAAGTGGAAATTTGCCTATAATTTGAGAAAAAAAAGTTTGACTAAAAAATTGAAAAAAGTACTTTGATTACATTTGAGTTATGAGGAGGTGGGGTCGGGGGGGGGGGGTTAAATGCCTTCAATGTGTCGAAAATTAGTATAATTAGTATATTTTCTTTGCTCATTTTATGGTTACATCACGACCCCCCCCCCCCTTAAAACCATGAATTATTTGTGAATATTTCGTTTTTTGCTGCTCCTAATGGGTTCAAAAATAAAGAATTTTTTTTTCAATTTTTGGAGACGTTCAAGCACATTTTAAAATTTTTTTCCTGGACCGTACTTACCTCAAATTTATAATTTAATGAACATTACTTGACATAAATTTTTTGATCGAAAATTTTGCACATTTCCACTGTTTTCATTTTGAAGCTCGTAAGCCTTTCATCTTTTCCCTCATGACTTTCATGGTCTTCTTTTTTTGATGAGGGGGGGGGGAGGGGGAGGAAGGAGAGAAAAAGAGTCCATGTGGCCATAAAATTTGCAAAAAAATCACCGAAATACTGATTTTAAAAATCAAAGGGGCATTCACTGCTCCCTTTCCATTCATTCCACAGCTCTCAAGCCATAAAACTGGTTCAAGTATCGATTGTAAATTTTTTTTGGTCAACTTTTTTAATCAGGACAATTGTCACCGTGTTCTGAAATTTTGGGGCTCACCCCCTCCTTCCCCCTTCCACCCACCGCTCTTATCCTCCAACTCTTGGTTTGTCGGTTTATATGTATGTATGAGGTTAAAATTATTCAGTGAGGTTCACGTTTTGCATTTTTTTTGTTTTTCCAGATGAGGATAAAAGAGTCAATTTATTCCAAAAATCATTGAATAATTGGCTCAAATTTTTAGTTGGAAATTTTTTGAAGGGGCAAATTCTTACTGCTTTCAATAATTTTGAAGCACCTCTTACCTTGGATCTTTATTACTTAGATAAAAATATGTCTAGTGGTTCAATTTTTACGAATTTTTTTTGGGGGGGTTAGGGGGGGCTTGATACAGAGGCCAGTGAGGTAATAAAATAATTATGCAAAAAAGACTGAAATACAATAAATTTTCAAAATTTTGAGAGCACCAACTTTCCCTTATTCCTTATCCATCTCAAAGCTCTCAAACACCCTAAATCATAGAAGTATCAACTTTAATTTTTATTTATTTATTTACTTATTTTTTGATCAAACAAGTTTTCCAAAGTTTTGAAGCGCATTCACCTCCCCTTCCACTTCACCCCACCTTCGGTTTCGAATTTTGGATCTCTGTGAGATGAAAATGATGCTATCAGGTAATTCAAAAATTGGCTAAAAATTACGGATTTTCAAAATTTTGGGAATATTCAACCAACTCTCTCCTTCCTCATCTTTTATAAAGCTCTCAAATCCCAAAAAATCATTGAAGTATCAACAATTAATTTTTGGTTTAAAATGCATTTATTTTTAATCTAACAAATTTTCACTGTTTTCAAAAATTTCAAAGTGCGACCCCCCCCCCCCTCCCCTCCATTTTACCCTTCTCCTCCAACTCAAGATCACCATTAGATAAAAATTATTCTATGAGATTTTTTATTTGTTTTCTTGATGGATAAAAATGTCAATGTGCTGACGAAATATGCAAACATGGCCAAGACAATTATAGATTTTCAATATTTTGGGAACCCTTTCCTCTTTTCTTAACTATCCAAAAGCTCTATGAATTTCGAAAATTCACGAAGCCTTGACTTTAATATTATTTTTTAGTTGAAAAAATTCTCCAATTTGACGAAATGTTGCCTTTTGGGGCTCATCTAGCTCTCTCATGGGCTTCAATGAAATCTGAAATTATTCCCCAATGTTCACATCTTGAAAATTTTCAAATTTCAGGGTATCATACGAAAAGGTCAACGAGGTCAGAATTCACGCATCAGTGGATTTTTTTCGTTTTGGCCTAAATTTTTAGGAGCTGCGCCTCTTTCCCCCCCCAACTTTCATTTCAGGTTTTGAAAATGAAAACAGCCATTTTGGAATTAGATAATTATTATGTTTAGAGAGGAGCCTGGGAGACTGGGAACCTAGTTGAAATTAATTTTTTGAGCTTAAATTCTCCAGACGCCCCTGTATGTGCTGATAATGAATAAAATCAAGCTTATTTTAGCAGCCTATCTCGTACGAGTACAAAATTTTCGATTTTATTAAATTAAATTGACTAGACCCTACGTCTACGTCGTCTGATTGAAACCCATAACTCTTTTCCAGCTCTAATAACGAAGAAGGGCAGGGGCACATTAGACAATAGATAACAAAGACACACTCTTGACGTTACACGTATTTGTAATTGCTTATCGTGTTCGATCCCCCTTTTTTTTAAGCCGTATCGTCGTAAAGTCGCGAGGCGCCCAAGTACACGTTCATCTACATACATTTTATTATTATTACATAAGCACCGAGCGAGCTGTTCAGCACTCATATATACCATCAAGACTATACGTACATTAACGCGGGGTACCTCTTTATATACTTACTTATTATGTATATTCAACAGTTCGCCCTCACTTGTTGCTTGTTGTTGGCCCAATACAAAGTACACCACCTCTCGTACACCTTTATATTGTACGTACCTTTTGAGGGAATTAAACACACCTGTTGATAACCTATACAACAGAGCGTCGTCGTCGTCGTCGCCACGTATTAATTCCTTATACCTATTAGAATCGCAATATAATATGCGTTAGGGAAGTATAAGAGTACACATATGTAGGTACTCTTTTTACTTGTAGGGTACACGATTCAAGCACTGTGTATATCTCCTCCTCCATAATACTCGTATGCGAGCACAATGGGCTAATTTAATGGCCTAAATATGGTCCACAAACATGCGAAATACCACACATATGTACATCATGTAGTAGGTGATGCGGTAAGGGGAGGAGGATGGTGAACGGGTGGTCACTGTTGGGAATTTATGTACTAGAGTGGTATTGTTATTATTTTATTATAGGGACACGATGTACAGACAGTCAGAGAGAGGAGGTGTAATCTTATTCTTCTTTCGCGGGCAATATACCTTGGCCCTGTTTTCTCTCGGATTTCGCTCGTTTTCGAGGGAATAGTTTTATTTAATCGAAAAAAAGAAAGAATTGGTAGAAAATTTGTTAAGCATACTCTCTCCCCCCTCCCTCCAACTTCCCCATTAATTAAAAAAAATAATTGTTCTGTTTCAAAAACTTGATTTTTTTTCAAGTTTCAAATTTTAAACTTTTTTTTTAGGACAATTAAGAAGGGTGTACTTGATTTTGCCAAGTTGGAATTTCTCAGCTCCCCATTCAAAAAATCACAAAAAATGAGAATAAATCAAAATCAGGGATTTTTTTTTGAAAATGTCTCATTTTCATATTAGAATTGTTCTTCATAACCCCCTGTTCAAGAAAAAACCTTTGTGGGACCCCCAAAATGATGTTGGTTCTCTTGTATGGAGCTCCCCCAATTTGGAAAAAATTTCAAAAAATGGAAATAAAAATTGATATCTGTAGACAATTTTTGAAACGTTTTTTAATGGGCATGAATCTTTCTAAATTTAAGCACATTTTTAAAAAATACCCTCCCTTGGTACTTGAAATGATGTTGGTTCCTATATATACCTATAACCCCCCCCCCCAAGTTGAAAATATCGAAAAGATGTGAAATTGATGTGTGCAGGTACAATTTATTCGAAAATTTTTCATCCCTGAACAGAATACTTCTAAACAGGTCTTTTTTCTCCTCTTTTTTGGGGGTAGGGCACGCTGATTCTCGAAAGTTTTCAAGTCCATGATTTCTTGTATTCCCTCTCCACCACCTAAACTATCAAACAGAATTCATTTTCGTCTTATCCTTTTGAAAAGTCCTGTTTTTTGCCAAGTCAAAAAGTGTCAAAAGCGTCAATTTTTTCGCAAAATAGTCAAAAAGTGTCCATTTTTGTCAAAATTGTCAAAAAGTTTTCAATTTTAGTCAAATTGTCAAAGGGGCCAATTTCCGAAAATTGGCGAGTGGACGAAAAGTAATACGTAAGGTACCTATTTTTTTTGGTCAAAATTCTCAGGTAGCAATTTTTTTGATAAAATAGTCAAATGGTCTTAATTTCTGCCAAAATTGATCAGAAATTTCTATTTTTTTGCTAAACCGCTCAAAAACAGGCATCTTACTGGGTCACTTTTATAGTGACTTAGTCACTTTTTTCACGAAAAGTCACTTTTGGTTACTTTTTTCATCAAAAAGTCACTATTGGTCACTTTTCTTCCAAAAAAGTCACTTTTTTGATTTTTTTTGAATTTTTTAAACAAAAAAAAAACGTTTTTAATTCAAATTATCTTTTTTTTACTCATTTTTGAAGGGTTTTATGCGAATTTTCTTTATTAAACAATTTCAGAATATTAAAAACCAGGGATGGAAGAGCCGGGAGCGAGCTGGAGCCAGAGTCTGAAAGAGCCGGATTTTTTGAGGAGCTAGAGCCAGAGCCAAGAGCCAAATGAATGAAAGTGCAGAAAAACATCAAGAGCTCTCTTGCAAAAGAGCTCCTTATTTTACTCAAGAGAGCCATCATCATAAGGAGTCTTCAACCTGGAAAGAGCCAGAGCCGAGTGGGAGCCCACAAAATTTTTCAGGCTCTTTGGCTCCCTAAAAATAGAAAAAAAAGTAAAAAAAATGCGCACAATTTTATTAAAAATTCAACTTTCAACTCACATTTTGTGAAGAAAATGAAGAATTTCTACGTTTGTTTACTCATTGAGAAATAAAATGAAAATAAATGCAGTATATTTTCATTTTTTTCATTGTTTTTCACGAATTTTAAGTTCTAATTTAAAGAGCCAAGAGCCAGAGCTGGAGCTGGAGTGGGAGCCAAGAAATTGGAAGAGGGAGCTGAGAATCAAAGAGCGGAGTTGGAAAGAATTGAGGAGCGAGCAAGGAGCCAAAGAGCACATGTAAAGAAAAAGAGCCAAGAGCCAAGAGCGAGCTAGAGCTAAAACTTGCAGGGAGCTGAGCCAGAGCTAAGAGCGGGAGCCCTGAAATCAAGGCTCTTCCATCCCTGTTAAAAACACAAATTTTTACTTTTCGAAACATCAATTTTCGAAAGCTTTTGCCCTCGCTTCGCTCGGGCTTGTTTTCTTTTCTTTTTCAAAATAAAGATGAAAATTTATTTTTTTTTAAATCAAGTACTAAAGCCAAAAAACAAATTTCTCACAAAAAAACATGGTTTTTATGCATCTCAAAATACAAATTTTCAATAGCTTTCGCCCTCGATTAGGTCTGTCTTTTTTCATTTTCAAAATCAACTTCCTTCAAAAAAACATCATTCAAATTCTAAAATTTTAAAAATGAAAAAATTAGCTGAGTACTCGTTCTCACATTTAAAAAAAACGGATTTTCCGGTGGGGCCAGACTGGAGAATAATTAAAGTAATAGTTTTTAGGTGAGATATTGAACGTTTTTTTGCTTTTGTTTTTCGATTTTTTGCTCTCCTGAACGCTGGAATTTAAAAAAAATTGGTCACTTTTTTGGTCACTTTTTTCACTGATGAAAGTCACTAAAGTCACTTTTTTTTAGAAAAATTTGGGTACGATGCCTGCTCAAAAAGCATTGATTTTTGCCTTGCTTGCCTAAGAGGACCTCTTTTTGTTTTTTTTTTTTTTTTACAAGAATTGCTTGAAATGCTTCTTCGTTTTGTAAAATTTCATCTCATCCCCCCCCCATTCTTTCATTTTTTTTTCAGTTTTTATGGCAATTTTTCGTCATTTTTTAAAAATTTTCTCAGCTCTCTTGTATGGAGCTCTCCTCTCCTCTCCCCAATTTGAAAAAAATTGAAAAAGATGAGAAACTGATGTATGTAGAAATTTTTTGAAAATTTTTCAATGCGCGGAATCTTTTTAAATAAGCATATTTTTAATGAAAACTCTTCCTTGGTCCTCCAAATGATGTTGGTCCCCTTGTACGTATAAAACCCCCAACGTTGAAAAATATCAAAAGAGATGTAAAAATGATGTCTGCAGGTACAAATTATTTGAAAATTTTTCATCTCTGAGCAAAATACTTTTCTAAACGAGCATTTTTTCACGTCTCTTGAGGAGGGGGGGGGGGGGTAAAAATTTCCTGAAGTTGTAAGTCGATAATTTTTTATACCCCCTCCCACCTGCAAACCACCAAAAAAAATAGATTTTTGTCTCATCTGTTTATAAAGTCTTCTTTTTGTTCCAAAATTAATATGCTTAAGTCCAAAAACGTCAATTTTTATAAAAATAGTCAAAAAAGTATCCAATTTTGGTAAAATGGTCATAGGGGTCAATTTTTGCCAACATTTTCGAACAGTCCCGTTTTTGCCACAATTGCCTAACAACCACTGCTTTTGTCAAAATTGTCAGAGAAGGTCAATTTTTGACGAGTTGACGAAAACTTGTAATTTTTTTTGGTCAAAATTCCCAGGAAGTAATAGTTTGATAATGATGTGGGGGGGGGATCGAAAACATTGAATAGTGCATGAAATTCGAGGATTAAAATTGAAAAAAATATATAAACACGAAAATATTCATTTTTCCATTTCTTGACAAAGAAGATGAGTTCACTTTTTTCATCATGTAGAAGGATGAAAAATATTATCAGTGTTTAATATTTCTCATAAAAATGGGCCAAATTTAAGGATCATAAAAGTAAAAAAAAAAAATGAAAATTTCAATTTTTCGGATTTCTCGTATTGAGAACTGGGGAGGAGGAAGGGGGGCTTCTTGCCACGATTTATTTTTACCGACATAGTTGGAGAAATTTTTCTCTTGAAAATCGACAACTTTATAGCGTTGAAAAATTTTTTTTCACAAGTAGTTTCCCCAATTCTCAAGTTGGTCATGGGTGGAGATGGGGGTTAAAATTGGCATCCAAGTATGGACTTAATTGAGGTGATGGAACAAGAAAGTTCACAACTTGAAAAAATTTCTCCTATATTTCGATTTTTTTTCATATTTTGTAAAATTGTGCATCACTTATTTTTCACTGAGGAGGCTGAAAATTTCATGGCGTGATTTTCTCATCCGAAGTGACAACTTTAGGGGGTAGGAGCGAAAAAAAAACTGAAAAAAATCTTCTCCACCAAATAAAGATAAGGTAGGTACACCCAGTACGATGTGGGATCAAATCGAAGATCTGAAATTTTAGCCACTTTCTTTCAATATATCATTTAACTATCTGCCTGTGGACAAAATTTGAGAAACACTGGCTCGATAAAAAAAAACAAGCTCGAAAAAAAAATACAAAAAATTCACTCGAAAATGTTAAAACTCCCCCTTAGAATACGCCTGATCTCAGGGGACAGTAAAATAACACACAGTGAACGAAGGATCAATCCCTTCCATGCCAATTCTATCTGTCGAAACGGTTGACGACTTCATTAGTTCATTAAACGACTGTGAAACTGATAAATAATAAAAAAAGAAAAACTTTTGAGTTATCGGAAGGTTTTCAAAATTCGAATGAAAGATTTAAAAAATCTACTTTTGTTGGTTGTGATTTTCGCCACCGAATGGAAACTACACCTTTGATAGAGATCTGGGCTGGGCGATCAGTGTTGGCAGAATGTTTCAACCTCACGAACAAGGACACGCGAAGAGCATCACCATTATCCGAAATAATGTAAAAATTCAACATTTCAAGACGAGAAATGAAAACTGCCTGGTCAAGAATCAAGTTACTCTGCAACCCCTTCACCTCACACGCCCACGAAAATTGCCCATGGTTAAATGGTGGCTGCAGAAACAACCAATAACGAGACTGTAGAAGAAGCTGTGTGCAGATATGTACTAATAGGTACCCGAAATCTATACTTAGTCTTCGGTTGCCTTGCTTCACGACGTCATTTATGAGATGAACAAATTGCGACGACGATGTAAAAAAAAAAAGAAAAGGAAAAAAACACCATTACAACATTGCATCATGTGATGACTATAGAAGAGACGATCATTCGACAACATCGAGCTAGCAATCGCTACGAAGAAAAAAAATCTACAAGCCATTTGCCATTTACATTACATTACCAATCCAAGTCCAACTCCAACTGAAGGGCGAGAAGGAATTTTTTCCCCCCTTATTAACGACCCAAGAACACATGGAATAAGCATAAAATATAGTATAATACATTTATGGAATGCAAAGTAAACGTCGAGCTGATAAATGCGATAATTTATGAAGGCTGCGGCTACCTCGTCATGTACATTTTATCGCGGATAAGATTTCGAGTAGTGAGCAGCAGAAGAGAGTAGAAGAGGATGAAGGAGAAAAAGAAACGAGTTACAATTTTGACGGCGGCGGCGATATCGTCGACTATGGCTGTGGCTATGGTGTGGTGGCGATAAATGTTTCAACATTGTTGAATATTTCACTTGAGATAAGAGATATATTATGCGCACAGCGCACATTTTGGAATCGGGATGTACGTACTGTATACGTTTGACAAATATGGGATGTAATACGTGATGCCAGAGATGGACATGGTCACACGTTTGGGTAATTTATAATTCAACCCGAACGTAGGAGTAGTTTTCAGCGAAACGTTTGATTAGCCTATTTGCGAGTTTGGTTGGACGAACCCTTCTGAACAAATAAATGCATTTAAATATTCTCGAATTGGAATTCAGTTTCATGCAACTGATACCTCGATCTATGCCCTATGGTTGAAATTGATGGATGCGGGGAATCCCGAAAAATCACCCCCTCCTCTTAATTTTCAGATGTATTTCGTCATAATTTTTCATTTAGGCCTTATCTGTAAAAATTTGTGTACTTAGGCTTTCTTGAAGTGTTTCCCAAAGTTGCTTGAATACGAGGAATAATCTATTTGAAAGGCTGATTCAAAAAACAACCAACAAACCAAATTTTAAATTGAATGAAAATAAATCGGTACTTAAATCTCATTTAGGGTGAGGGGGGGGGGGTTGGAAGAGTTGAATGAAATTTGATTCGCGGGTTGGATTTGGATTTGGACACCCATACTGCATTTTGCTCGACATTTTAAGTACCAATGTTCCCACGAGGGTATTAATTTTCGTTTTGAGGTGGAAGGGCTATCAGCACAAGATTCATATGTAGATTCATATCTGAAGACTTAGATTTTAACATCCTTATTCCAGTTCTCAAAATTTTCATCTGCGATTATCTTTCTTCCAATTGATGACTTGCTTTTGATTTTGGGGTCTAATGGTTTTCAAAATCAGAATCACTTTTTTTTTCAATTCGACACTCGGGTTTCTTTTTCGATGGTTTGAAATTTTTATAACCTTACCACGAGGTATTTAAGGGGTGAATTTTTCAGAAATAGTCAATAATTGAAATATGGTGACACTAAAGCCCAAATTTCGTCTTTTTGATAAGGCTTTTCTTGATGTCCCAGTTTTTCAGAGAAATTATTTTCCTGCTCTTTCACTTGATTTTTTATAAATTTTCCAAACTTTTCGAATATTAAGGGTGAGAGGGAGAGGGGACTTGATCGTTTCATTCTTAAAATTTATTGGCTTGATAATTGAAGTTTTTGTATGAAGATTCTAATCGTAGTTGGCGTATCAAGAGGGAAAATAATTGATTGGGTAGGTAATTTTTCAGTTTTTTTTTAAAATTTATTGGCCTCTAGTAAAAGACATTGTGATCAGAAACGTGGAAAAAATTACAATTTTCAAATGTTTCAACATTTATTTCTCAATTTCTTTAAATCAGATTGCCTCATTAGTGTCCTTAGACCACCAAAAAAGCGATAAAGTCCAAGTTTACCAAAATGAGTTTCATTTTCAAAAGATCACCCGAAGAATTTTTTTCCTAACTTCGATTGAGCTCCTAATAGTGGGAGAGGGGGGGGGGAGAGGAAGTTGAAAATTGACCTAAAAATTTGAAATATTTTTCACGTCTTGTTGAAAGGTCATTTACTTAGTATGATTTTTTGCTGGCGAAGAAACCTTTTGAAATTTCCGGAGAATTTTGCAAACTCGCTGGAGGCTCCAGAATAACCCAAAACTGTGAGTTAAAAATTGGTTTACTTTGCTCAGAAAAATTTATATTGCATGAAAAAGTTGGAAAAATTCCCTTCAAACAGATTTTTCAAAATTTTTCGAGTATCAAATATTCTCCAGAAATGAACTCTAAGGTCTGAAATTTTGCCAAAGGGTGCCCCGAGCCACAAAAATGTTGAAAAGATTTTTTAGAGTATGTGAACCTTCTACTAGTACCTATTTCTTTTGGCTCGTGAAACAAAGGTTCTTGAAATAGACAGGGTATCTAACGGATAGTGAAAGTAATGAAAGTAGTGAAATAGTAGTGATTTTAAAAATGGACAGTGTAATTATGAGAAGGGAGGGGGTAAATTTGACAAATTTTATGAAACTTTCTGCAGTTTTTACAAATCATCATTCAATTTTGAGAATTTACAATTTAATTCTTGGTATTTTTCAATAATCTAAGCAGTCTGTGCAAAATTTTACCCAAATGAGACATTTTCTCAAATTTTGGTGGTCCATCAATTATTTTTGAGTGATTTTCACCATCAATTTTACAATTCTTAGATATGATATATTGATTTTGGCTCTTTATTAAACGTTGAGATCGTCAGAATTTTTACTTTTGCCTTCGACCATTATTATTTCATATGTATCTGTTGATTGATCAATAATTTTATAACTATAACTAACCCATCTTAATTTTTCTTTGTTTCAGGTGAGTACAAATTTCCTTCCAAAAATGATAGAATATGAACTCGCGTATGAGAATAAGTAGGTAAGTAAGTAATTTTATAATCCTTATGAGGAATCGAAAAAAAAACAATTCTAAAATCGCGGAATTTGAAAATCAGCTGGAATAATTGTCCATTAGGTTTGAATCGAGGTGATCTGATTTTCCAAATACGAATTTGGAAACAGTAGATAGAGATCAAATTTTTGAGTTCATAAACGATTTTGATTTTTAATGAATTTTTAAACAATTAAACTTGGGTCAAAAATGGGGAAAAATCAAAATTTTGCCAAATAGACGAGGTGGTTTCAGCCTTCAGGCTGTTCTGGAGCTTTCGGGTATATTTTGGAAGTTTCAGATTATCTACTTAAAAAATGGTCTATAAATCGTCCCAATGAAGAGCGTAATTTTTTTCAACATACATGGTATCCATGTAATAGGTAGTGGGAGTAGTGATTTTAAAAATGTGTAGTGAGAGTAGTGAAAAAGTAGTGAAAAAATTTAAAACTTCGAAAATTGAATGGTATTTTTTTTTAAATTTCAGTTTCGAAAAAGAAAAGAAAACAAGCCCAAAAAATTCAAACATGCAAAACAAAAACCTTCAAATAAGGTAAACTACCAGTTATGGACCACTTTTTTACAATTAATCGCCAAGACATCATTTATGACCCAATTTTGATATATATATATTTTTTAAAATAATCCTTGAAGCTTCCTCTTTCACTTTAAGGTGTTCAGTTTTGGAAAAAAGTAATTTTAATTTCCCTAATTCCTATTTGAAATAAGGTCTAAAAAAAAGACAGTTTTTGAGGAGGTACCAACTACGGATCATGCAAATATGAAGGGAAGCGTTTAATTTTTTTTCACTCTGAGACCAGTTATAGTACCCTGAGAACCACATTAGAAAATTTTCATCATCAAAGTTCCCAAATATTGAAGTTGAAAAACTACCAATTATGGAGAGGTCCGTAATTGGTACCTGACAACCCTTTTGAAATTGAAAAATTCATAGAGAAAAAAAATAGCTACCAATTTCGGATCAAACCAATTAAGGACCAAAACTGAATTTCACAATTTGAATGTTTATTCACCTGAACATGAAAATATATGTGGTATGCAACATAAATACAGTATACTCTTGATAACTCGTAATCCAAAAGGAATGGTCATTCATTCGGCTTATAGAGGTTTTTGAGGTAGGTACGTTTCGAGTTATGCAGGTTGGATTTTGAGAGTGTTTGAGTTATAGAGGTCTTACAAAATGAATGAATTGAGAGATATATAAGTGTATAAAAGATAGAAGTACGAGTTGAAATATTCGAGTTATAGAGGTAAATGCCCGATAACGTTCCCTTTTGACTTATAGAGGCTTTCTCACTATTTTTGGCAAAAGTTTAGCTTTGAGTTACAACTGGGATATGTAAGTGCATAAAAGATGTACCTATGAATTAAAATTTTCGAGTTATAGAGGTAAAAGCCCAACAATGTACGACTTATAGAGGCTTTCTAGCTATTTTTGGCAAAATTGAGCTTCGAGTTATGAGTGGTTTGTGTAGTCAATTTTGATTTATCCGAGTAAAGTTTACATTGAGTGTTACGGAGATTTCAAGAGGAATGGAGGTTGGTTCGGCTAATAGAGGTTTTCAAGTTATCGAGAGCATACTGTACATTAGACTTGGCTTATAATCATCAATTTTGAAAACATTACAGCGATTTCATGTTTGAACATTGTCATTCTACCAAAAAGCGCCTAACATAAACCTAAAATCCGCAAAAAAGTTTGAACATGCAAGAAAGTAGTTCTTGGTACTTAGCTTCACACATAGAAACCAAATGTTCGTCGAATATACTCGTGGGATCGACGTAATTGAATTAATTGAAAACCCTTGTACAAATTTAACAAAATTTTTGCTGTAAAAATTTTTACTTTCTGATTATAAACAGGCGGAGCACACTGATCACACCCAACATCCAAAGACCATGCATTTCTAGGTTGGCTACACTCAAGGCAACACAATGCCGCAATTCGCACTCCTATCAGACAAGTTAGCCAGGCCATCGCAAAAAAAAGATCCGTAATTGGTACCCCGGTCCATAACTGGTAGTTTACCTTAATTGAAAAAATTGATTCAATTTTTTTGAAAATTTTCCCGTGAAATATTTGATTTAGTGAATTTTGTGTATGTGTGTGTTATATTCCATAGTAAAAATGACTAAAAATGTGGAAATTTAGAAATTTGGGTTTATTGTACAAAGTAAAAAATTATGAAATTGTTGAATTTTAAAAATAATAGAAATTAAAAATTATCAAATTATAAAAGAAAGTAAAAAAAATATATACCAAGAAAATTCAAATAAAATACCAATTAAAATAAATAAAAAATGAGTAAATATAATTAAAAACTTACAGTTTTGGATAATTTGCCACGTTGCTCCAAATTTGTGAATTAAATAAAAAAAACACGAACTCGGAAATTTGAATTAAATAAAAATAAAAAAATTGGATATTTAAATTGAGTAAAAAATTAAAGAGATAAAATGTGAAATTGAAATACTTCGCAAAAATTCAATGTAGACTTTAAAAAATTAAATAAATTCGCGATCTACTGACTGAAAGAGTACTTGAAATTATTAAAAATGAAGTACCCACACGAAAATTCGGAAATGAACTGATTTTTAAGTCTCTCATTTGCCTGTATTTATATTAAATTGGACAATACAAGCAAGAGGGAGACTTTGGGCACCTGGATGAGGCCTATGTTATTTTGTGGTCATTTTCAATAGCCAATTAATAAGTTCCAATAGCTATTGAAAATGTACCTATCACAAGATAACAGTTTTTTAACAGAAATTTGTAAAAAGAAGGTTTGTTGACTTTTACGACCAAGGTAATAAAATCACTTGACATGATTTTTAAAGGGAGGAAAACAGTGCTGCCTATTGGTATCGGCATGTGAACAATTATGTTGATCAAAAAGTCATAAAATTTATAACAAGAGATCTATTTGTTATATTTTTTACCAATTGTCCATTTTTGCAGATGTTTGTGGTTGCCTAAAGTAAGATTGTATGGCTAATGGAAAAATCAAAGGAAACCTGAATTAAAGTCGTAAAAGTCATCCGAATTTTAAGCAAAGCTTTATATAATCAATTTTTGATTATTGGGTAAACAATATAGGCTCATCCGGGGGTTTTGGGCAGGTGTTCATATACCAAGGGTGATTTGGTTCCTACCTATTTCATAATATTTCGTCATGTTTCGAAATATTATGAAATACCCTTATTTTAGAACTAGAGATTTGTAGGTATATTACATGTGAGATTGTAAGCGATGGGTGGGGTCGAGTGGAGAGCTTTCTTAAAATTTGGTTAAAGATAAATAGTGAAAAAAGTAGTGACTTTTTCAACAAAAAAAAGTCTGTTAGATACTCGTGCCATGATAGACGAATTTTTGTAGATTTGAAAAAGTCTTTGGGCTCACAACTTCCCTCGAAGCTTCATTTTTGAGCTAAAAAAAAGTTCAAACGGCAGAAAATTTGAGGATTTGTGATTTCAGCAATCGGGATCAATAAAATTTTGAATAAATTCTCCTTATTGTTTTCATAAATAAGGGTTTTGAGGAAAGACGGATTTTTATGGGTGGAAAGGGTGAAATAAATATGATCTTTTCGGGTTGGAAATTTGATGAAGATAATTTTTTTTTCGTGTTTCCACGAAAGAATGACTTATTAGTACATACTAAAGACCATGCTGGTTTTGGGGAGAAAATACACATTGTAGTTGAGAAAAACACTCGTCCAGTTGGTAAACTGGAGAAGTACGGAATCTAGCACACCAGTATAAGTAGGTATATGCTTCTGCCACCGGAATCTGGAAGTAACGTGGTTGGTTTGTCTGCGGACGCAGAACAAGATGGATGGTTTTCTTATGTTGTATTTGTTCGTCAGCTTTAAACGCACCGTCGCGTCGCGTCGGTCGCGTCCGCACCACGAATATAATACGCCTTATACCTATACCCATACCTAGGTATACGTAAGAGTAAGACATGTACGAGTATATATGAGAAAAATAACGGTTCACGCGGAATGGGAATCCTAATTCGACCAACGATTACGTTCAAGTGTACCGGAAAAGCGGTCGCGGGGCCTCACCATCCATGCCACACTGGCCACCTCGTGTACTGAGAAACTGGCCTACATCGCGACCAGCGACGACGGACGCGAAGAAAAATGGTTAAATAGGCTCTCCGAGTACTCTTCGTGCTCTCGCGAGGTTTATTTTTGCGCTACTGAAGTTGAAAAAAAAAATACCTATAACAGGCTAATAAAAAATACTTCGGTTGTGGTTGAAAAGAAATAAGTAGTTGCTACAACCGAGCAACATCGGCTTTATTGTTATATAAACAACAACGCACACACAACGCGCCTTTGTTATTCGGGAAAATAACTCCCTTTTTTTATTCTAATTTTGTAGGTTACTCATTTAGCGTCCTTATTGTTTGTGTATAATTATCCGGCAACATGGCCGCAATGCACCGCCTCACCCCCGGCTCCGTTCTCCTATATTGCCATCGACGCGTGTATAACGATGATGGCGAAGAAGGCGAAAATATCGCTGAATTGGTGCAAAAGGAAAGGGTTAACGAGGATGGCGATGGATTTCCATTCTGGGTGTATCGATATCTCGTCTGTATAGCACGCAAGATTGCAAAGAGATGGCCGATGAAGAAGTGAAGTTTGATACCATACCTACTGGATGACGTGTGCTAACTGCTGAAGCCTGTGTGGACTTGTTGTTGTGGAGGTGTATTGAGTTTATCCCAGGTATGCTGACGTGAGATCTGGGAAGGGAAAAAAATCATCCGATGCGAGGATGTGAGTGGATGATTATGCGAATGTGTAGTAGATTTTCCGCTGTGTTGGATATTTTATTCTTGGATGATTGATCATTGACGTGTGTTTGACCGTCTGTAAAGTGAGACTGTGAGTCATGCAATCAGCATTTGCTTGGAGTAAGGTTATCGGTTCTATTTGCCCATGTTCGATACTTCAAGGGTTATAGGTACCCAACTACCCAAGTCTTGGGAGTAGGAGGAAGGAAAATTCCTGATGATAAAAATAGAGGGGAAAGTTTACCTATCGAAGAAATCACAAAGATCTGACATTCTATTGCTTCTCCTGCATCACTTAGAGTGTCCACGCATGTTCGGAAATGATTCTCCAAACTTTTTCTGCTTTTCTAGGCCAATTTCTCCAATTTTCCAGACCCTTGAAAAATAGATTACACGCGATCAGGTAGGGGGTGGGGAGGGATGTCGAATTTTTTCCAGGCTTCGTACTCATTTTTTCCGAAAAAAAGTGACTTTAGTAACCTAAAAAGCTCAAAAAAGTAACCAAAAAAGTGACAAAACAATAAAAGCAATACATTTTAATGCAGAAAAAAATCACCCCAAAAACAACTCTTCGTCTTTATTTCCATTTTCAAGAAAAAAATTACAAGTTTGGCACTTATGGCAAAAATACCACCAGAAACCTAAAAAATGAAAATTTTTGCACTGTTGAGATATTTTGCTAATGTGTAGACAAACATGAGGAAAAAATCCCCCCCCCCCATTTGTCAACGAATTGACGAGAAATTCCATTTTTCACAAGTGTTTAATCGAAATAATTGTCGTATCAGGCAAATTACAACTGTTTTCAAAAATTTTGGGACGCATGAATCCCCCTTTAAATGGGCTCCATGATGTCATGAGTTGCTCTCCAAGATTGGTTTTTCATCAATTTTTTGGTTTTTGAGGTTGACAAGGTCAGTATGATTTAAATGCTGATCATTTTCATTTTCAGGGCATTTCACTTCAGAGTTGGTCATTTTTCATTAAAAAAAAAAAAGTTAATCGAGCTTGCTCTTAGAGGAAAGTACATATTAAAACTGGCACTTCCCGGTTTCAACAATACCAAGCTAGATTAATACTCACCCCTCACCAAAATCTCAGATCTTGAAGTTTTTTTTTGTAGAATTTTTCATATGTACTTACTTAAAAAAATTCGAAAAAACTGTTTAAAGGGTGATTTTCCAACTTTTTCGCGCAATATAAATTTTTTAGAAAAATACTAGTTTTGGACTATTCTGAAGCCTCCAGCGAGTTTTCAAAATTCTCCAGAAATTTCAAAAGGTTTCCTTGTTGGCAAAAAATCATACCAAATGACCTAAACATTTCACATTTTTAGGTCACTTTCCAACCTACCCCCCCCCCCCCCCTAAGATGCTCAAAGGTGTGGTGATTTTTTGAAAAAATATTTTGAGAACTCCTGAACTCCTAAAATTGGACTTTATAGCCGTTTTGATGGGGAAATCTGAACTGAAGAAATTGAGTAATAAATGTTGAAACGCTTGAAAAATTTCAGGACGCAATTTGTATAATTTTTTCCACGTTTCTGGCCAGAATCTTTTACTAGAGGTCTATAAATTTCATTTTAAAAAAATAAAATAAAAATAAAAATTACCTACCCAATCAATCTATTACTCTTCTCTCTCTCTCTCTTGATACCCCAATCATGATTAGAGTGCTTATTCGAAAACTTTGATTTTCAAGTTGATAAATTTTGGGAATGAAATTCCAACTTTCAAAATAGGGACCATTCTTATTTCTAAACTGCCTCCCTCGATCTTGGGTTCTGTTAATCCGTTGACTTGACATTGACTAATTTTCCAATTGTATGAATTCCCCCCCCCCCAACTATATTTTAAAGGAAAGAAATTTTTAAAAAATTGACAACAATCAATGAATTTAGTAGAAAGTTGAATTCAAAGAGAAAAATCATCTTTACACATTTCGCCCATCTTCAAAAATGAAAGAATTATTGCTAGTATAGTTGAAGATTTGCGACGTTGCCAATAGTATATTTCTCATGTGAATTTTGTCTAGATGAACTTTGGAGACATTTTTTCTATTCTTTTGGTCAATTTAAATTTTGTTAAGAAAGAAACACATCCTACTTGAAATTCAAAAAAAAAAAAAAGATAAAATTTTCAAACCTCACAAGGGAGCTACCCAAGGTCTGACACGCGGATCGAAAAAATTTTTTCACAGGCGGATAGAGCATCAAAAAATATGTTATGAGCCAAAATTTTAGCTGCTGAAGTTGACAGGGGGAGAAACCACGGGGGTTTGAATATCGAAAAATCACTAAAATATGCAAAAATATGATGAAAAAAGTATAAAAATTGAAATCATTCGGCACCCTGTTCGCTTCAGCAGCTAATTTTTTGGCCACGATCTACCATCGATATATGACGACTTATGGTGGACAAGTCGCCGCGATCTGCGTGTCAGACCTTGGGGGTGAATTTTTCCCCATCCCCTAATTTTGGGGGAAACTTTCGAAAGAAAATCTGGGGCATGTGATATATCAAATTGTATGTTTTTGGTGACGCTGAATACGAATATGACATCAGATTTCTGATTGGACCCCATCCACGGCCCCCAGCGCCTCCCCAAAGGGGGTAAAGGTTCGAAAAAGTGTTTTGTTCGTGCGACACATGAAATAGTATGTTTTTTGTGACGCTGAATACGAATATGGCGTCAGATTTTTGATTGGACAAGTTGCTGCGATCCGTGTGTAACACCTTGAGGATAAATTTTTCACTTATTAAAAAGAATTTAAAAAATGGAAAATAAAAATAACTCGCCACCCTATTTGCTTTGCAGCTATTTTTTTTTACCATGAACCATCGTCGTCGTCGATACATATGATGTCCAAGGGTGGACAAGCCGCCTGGATTCGTTTGTGACACCCAAGGGATGATTTTTCACTCGTAAAAAATGAAATCATTTTTAAAGATTTTTGGTGTGCACAAAAATTCGTTTAGTAAGTATTCATGTTCAAAAGCAAAAAAAAAAATTAATTGAATTTTCTGTGAAAAATCAACTTGTAAAAATGAAAATTGTGAAAAAAAATTGCGCCCGAGGTGTGATTTGATCCCCATACTCTCTGATCAGTAATCCAACTTGCCGGGGAGAGTTTTTTAATGGTACACTCACGCATTAACATTATATCGACGGTAGATCATAGTAAAAAAAAAAAAATAGTAGGCACTGAACTGGTCGTGTCATTTTGATTTTTGTACCTCTTAAACAAGTAAAAATGTCATCCTTTGAGTATCACAAGCGAATCCAGGCGGCTTGTCCACCCTTGGACATCATATATCGACGACGATGGTTCATGGTAAAAAAAAATAGCTGCAAAGCAAATAGGGTGGCGAGTTATTTTCATCTTCCATTTTTTAAATTCTTTTTAATAAGTGAAAAATTTATCCTCAAGGTGTTACACACGGATCGCAGCAACTTGTCCAATCAAAAATCTGACGCCATATTCGTATTCAGCGTCACAAAAAACATACTATTTCATGTGTCGCACGAACAAAACACTTTTTCGAACCTTTACCCCCTTTGGGGAGGCGCTGGGGGCCGTGGATGGGGTCCAATCAGAAATCTGATGTCATATTCGTATTCAGCGTCACCAAAAACATACAATTTGATATATCACATGCCCCAGATTTTCTTTCGAAAGTTTCGCCCAAAATTAGGGGGTGGGGAAAAATTCACCCCCAAGGTCTGACACGCAGATCGCGGCGACTTGTCCACCATAAGTCGTCATATATCGATGGTAGATCGTGGCCAAAAAATTAGCTGCTGAAACGAACAGGGTGCCGAATGATTTCAATTTTTATACTTTTTTCATCATATTTTTGCATATTTTAGTGATTTTTCGATATTCAAACCCTCGTGGTTTCTCCCCCTGTCAACTTCAGCAGCTAAAATTTTGGCTCATAACATATTTTTTGATGCTCTATCCGCCTGTGAAAAAAATTTTTCGATCCGCGTGTCAGACCTTGGGTAGCTCCCTTGTCAGTAGTATTTTTAATTTTGAAGATATGCGCTTGTACAGCCAGTATTTTATTTTTTTTTTTACTGTAAATCTAATTGTTACTGGATTGAATCTGTTTGCGTGATTTTAAAATTTTCTCAATTTTCTCTTCCCAAACATTATTTAGAAGGAAAAATAGAAGATCTAAAACTGCAACGTTGCCAATAATGCAATTTATATTAAAATTTAAAATTTTTGTTTTAACGTTGTCATCAACGGCGATACAATTTTATCAATTTGGAGCAATTTCAGTTGAAATTCGTTGATTGCGACGTTGCCATTAATAGATTTCACCGTTCAAATACTCATTTTTTTGTTTTTTTTTGTCAAAGTTGTGAAAGAATCTTGTTTTTTCTCTCAACATTGCAAAAAACATGTTTTTTCAATCAAATTTTGAAATTTCCATTTATTTCCCACCTTTTGGTTTTTTATCTCACCCTCCCCCCCCCCCCACTTTCAAAAAATTATACTTACGAGTGTTTGATCTGACTTTTTTTTTCTTGAATAAATTTTGATTCGACTTTTGTTTGGGAATGGAACTGCTTTTGTGCAATAAAATCTGGAGGGAGAAATTTACTAGGCTAGATTGTCAGTGATGAGAAAGGGGGTGGGGTGATGAAGTATTTTATGAATGCTTTGTGCTTTTCGATGTCGATATTCTTTACTTAAGGCACCAAAGTAAAATTTTCCAGAACTGAATTTCATAATGCCCACAAATTGAGAAGTCATCGTTGGAATTTCATTTTTAAACCGAGCAGAGCATTTTTAGTGTTCATCAAAAATCTGAAAAATATACATTTTTTGGAACAAGAATTTTCAAAATTATAACAAAAAATAATCCTCAACCGACTCTTTTCCAAAAGTGTCCTCGTTTTGCAAATTTTCTACTAAAATTTACCAAACAATCACAAGTTTCCTTGTCATTGGCAGAAATTCCTTTTTTTTAAATCCAAGTATTGAAAATGAAAAAAAAAAAACATATTTGTGATTTTTATCAGCTGAAATTTTCCAAAGTTGAAAGTTTTACTCCCCCCCTCCTTGTTTGAATCTGAGAAATTATGCAGAATGTATTGTAATTTGTGGTGATCTGGAGTAAGTGTAATATGTCAAGAGTCAGGGTTCCCAAAATCCTGGGCATTCCAGTGTACAGCGTGAAAAGGGTTTGGTGAGGATTTTCGAGTCAACGGAACTTCCCCTGCTGCAGTTGTTTTTCACTTGTGGCGAATTGCGAGCAAAATCTGACTCTTTTGTAAAAGAAAGAAGGCTTCGAGACTTACCATTGCGCTGACCCAGCGTTCCCTTAGAATATTATTAAAATAATCCGGGTGAAGAATGGAAGTGGAAGGAATAAAGATAGGTACGCGGATCTGTGCCTGTTGTGTGTGTGTGTATGTGTATTTGTATAGGTAGTACGCGTTGTTTTTACAGTATAAAGTATATAGTTGCGTATAAAATATATAATAATTTCCTCGGCCGGTGTAGAAAGTAGTTTAACGAAAAAGGGTATGGCGAGGGTAGGGGTAGAGGGTACCAAGTGTATTATTGTGGGAAACGTGTGTACTTGTGTACTCGCATCATTGTGGCTGTGGCTGGCTGCAGCGGCAGAGATATATAATATAATAAGTAAGGAAAGAGTTGGGGAGTGAGTGAGAAAGGTAGAAGAAAGAGCCTTATACACGTAAGTGTATATTTTTACGGGCGCGCGTTGATTCGGTCGCCTTCTCCATCCATCGCCTGGCGTACTGGCGTCCGCGAGAAAGAGAAGGCTGCGTGTGCAACGCATCGCATCGCGTCGTACACACCATTATTTTTATGGTGTGTAAGGAGAAAGAAGAATAAAATGAAGAAGAAGAAGAGGAGGGCTCGAGAAAGAGAGCGAGATAGAGAGAAGAGAGTGAAAAGAAGAAGAGTACGGCTTGGCGATGGTTGCGGCGGCGGTGGTGGCGGCGACGAAGAAGAAGACGAGTGCATAAGAGATCCATTCCTCTGTGTCATTGACCCCTTTTAATCTGAACTCAGTGGTTGGAGAATCGCCCCGCACCGCTCCGCCGCTCGCCGTGATACTGGCGCTGGTTTCGGCGCTCCTGCAGCTCGATCGCGCTCTTTCGACACGAGGTTGACTTCTTATGGCTCTTCTTTCATCTCTGTCTCTCCCTGTGCCCTTCTCTTTCTCATTCTCAAGCTGTGTGCGGGCTTTCGGGCTTTGGCTTTCAGTGTGCAGTACACCGATTCCACCGCTCCGTCCCGTCTTGCTTCGACTGATACATTATTGCATCCACTTTCAAAAGGACAGCAACGTTGCCAGGTGAAACGAAGAACGACGACCGCTCCTTGCTGGGATTAGGGTGGGAAAATATTCGTCTCTGACTCTGATTCTTCTTCTCTTTGGACGCTGCTGTTTCATCGTCGTCGTGTGAGCTACTCTCTCCCTCCGCTCACTTCTACGCCTATGGTTGGTGCCCGTGTCCATGGTTTATTTTATTTCGCTCTCGATATTATTCCTACGGTATTGTTGATGGTGTGGTTGTTGCTGATGACGATGGTGGTGGAAAAAAGAACTCTCCGATGCGATGACTTTCTAACTCTTCATCGTATACTCACATCGCGGATCGGATTGGATTTTTCTTCGACTCTGTCTCTCTCTGTCTTTCTCTGCTGCTTTTTACCGCCATCGAACATCATCCCAACTTATGAGATTCTCTTTGTTTGGTTGGCGATTGGCGAATCACGCCTTTAGCCAAGGTTGCCAGAACCCAGAGGTATCCTGTTCCCGAGGGCCTCGATACACACGTTCCAGGGTGACGACTGACGTGTGTCCTGTGGTGCGTGGGAATCGAAATTCGTCCATCGTCAAATTTTTTAGAGAATTTCTCTCATATATCGATGGTATGCGTTATTCGAGAGATAGCTAATTTGCCAACAGCGAATGGGAAATGGGAAATGTCGGCGAATACGAGGCGTGATTTTTTATACTTTACGATTTATTTACTATAATTATTTAACAACCACGAGTCGAGTAGTCGATTTCCGGATACATTTCGGATGAGATTATCGTTTATTCGATGGGAAATCGTTGTTGTGTTATGCAGGAAGAAAGGGGTTCAATTGCTTGTTGCCGTATCTTTTTTGACTTGTGACATTTTGACTCTTGGAGGTGATTTTGAGCAAGTTTGAGAAATTTGAGAATTTTGTGTAATTTTTCCACTGCTTGGAAATTTTCAAAATTGAAAAAAAAATTCATCACTTCTGGATGTAAAATGTTGAAAGATGCTGATTTAAATTTGCCCCGTAGGCCACAAATAACTCCACTGAAATGAAAATGGAGGGGACAGAAAATTGAAATTTTGAAAAATACGATAGGATTTGAATTTGAGGGGGGGGGGGGGTCAATGCACTTCTTATCAAAACGACCTGCTTTTTTGGTGGAATTTTGAAAAAAAATTCTCGTTTTTCCAACTTGACTGATGGAAAAAATTTCGAAAAATCTAACTGAAAATGTTATACTTACCTCGCTTTGATTTTTAAAGTAATTTTTGATACAATAATTTGCCATGCCTTTTTTTTAATGGAACAATTCGAAAAATTTAAATGGTACTTGAAAATATCATCCCCCCACCTAAAAAAATTGTTGAAATGCCAAAGTGAAAAATTAGTGTATAAAATTTTGGACCCTCTCGTCCCTCCTCCCTCATTAAGTATGAAGTGTTTGCAGGATGCCTCGCCAATGAAGGGTATTTTTGTGCCTCTTTCCCCCCACCCCCGAAAAAATCTTAGAATATCCGAAGACATTGGAAAAACAAAAAATTGACGTGTAAAATAGTTAACCTTCCCCTGCCCCCGCCCCCCACAAAAAAAGAAGTCGGAAAATATCCTGCTAAAGTCCTGATTTTTCATTTTGAAATTCTGTTTGACACCTTGTGTCGTATTTTCAATTTTTTGAAAATTTTCACTTTTATATTTCCCTTTTAGAGACCATATTTTTGAGAATTGTGGCCATTTATAGCATTCAAAAATGAATTTTGTGTCTCTAAAAATCCAAATTTTCATTTTTTGGAAACTTTCAATTTTTTACCTCCCTCTTGGAGCCCATTTTGAGGTTTGGTGGTGAAATAATCTTCAAAAATGGATTATGAGCTATTAAAAATTCAAATTTTAATATCTATATTGCATTTTTGAAAATTTTTGCGGTTTTGAACCTTTCCTTTGGAGCGCATTCCTAGTTTTAGGGGTCGAATGGCCTCCAAAAATGAATTCGGTGTCTTTAAAAATTCCATTTCGAGATTTGTGGTGAAATTTCCTTCAAAAATTGATTGCCTGTTTTTAGAGATTTAAATTTTGATTTCCTTATTGTAGTTTTTGAAATTTTTTAAATTTTCTTTGTTGTGCCTATTTTCAGATTTGGGGTCGAAAATGAATTTTTTGCCCCTAAAAAGCCAAATATTAATACCCATGTTGTATTTTTTGAAAATTTACTATATTGAACCACCCCTTGGTGACTTTTTTGGGGGTTTGGAGTCAAAAAAAAGTTTTCAAAAATTGATTCTGTGTCTTTAAAATGCAATTTTTGGATATCCATATTCCATATCGTATATTTTGAAAATTTTTCAATTTTGTGCCTCCCTTTTTCAGCCCATGACGAGATTGGTGGTCAAAAGATATTCAAAAATGAATTGCACGATTAAAAATTCAAATTTTCATACTCATATTGTTTTTGTTTTTTGAAAATTTTTAATTTTCAATTTTCATTTTGCAGTTTGTGGTCAAATAGTCTTCGAAAATGAATTTTGTGTTCTGGAAAACCCAAATTTTTACACCGATACTTATTGTATTTTTTTTTGTTGAAAATTTTCAGTTTTGAATTCTCTCTTTGAGGTTTATTCTGGGGGTTGAGATCAAAAAGTCTTCAAAAATGAATTTTGTGTCCTCAAAACCGCAAATTTCAGAAATACCTTTGTTGTATGTATTTTCTAGCGAATTCGATGACCCCTCCCCCCATCCCCCTGTAACAGTTTCAACTTTTCATGTGCAAAACGCTGGGTTTGTCGGGATCGAAATTTAGGGAAAATGGTGTTGCACGAGAATTGGAATACGAAATAGGCATTTTCAGACTTCAAAATCAAAACCTGAGCTTACCAGAGTCAATAATCTCTTTGCATTTTTTCAAAATTTTGGACACCCTGTGGGGCTAAATTTCGGTTTTGAGGGTGAACGGTCATCATAACGAGAATTAATGCCTCTGAAAATTTTTTGAAAACGTATAATTTTATACTCGTATCCTTGCTGTCGATAATTTGCATTTTTCCACTCCCCCTCTCTTCCCCTACCTTTCAAGGGTCAATTTTTTAAAATATACGTATTAAAATAACGAAATATGATGAAGAATTGTAAAATAACGTACTTACCTACTTTTTTTTTATCATATGACATATTTTCGACAACATTTTCTCTCAAATTTCATCAATCTTGCACACTGAAGAGAGGAGGAATGGAGGTGAACTGAAGAGAGGAGACGTGTGGAGATGAAAATTTTATGGCTAAAATTTTTATACGACAACAAAAATTCGTTGAGTAATTTTTCAGAGTAAGAGCTGAATTTGAATGAGAATTTTTCTTCAAAAATGTAGGATTTTTCAAGGGATGAGAGTGAGAAATATGTGAAGGTGTAATTTTTTAGAAAATGTATAGAGAGCTAAATTTTGAAATGAATCATCGCCATCGCCAACCCCCTCCTCTAACATCATCAATACATTATGTATATTTTTGGATATTTTAAAACTAAATTCACGACTTTTGTGACCTCCTATAGTTTAAATAGCGGTATTATTTCAAGGTACCTATCAAAGTGATTAGAACTGAGCCAATTTATTTTATCTAAATTACATTTTTTCAAAGTTGAAAGACTGCATAGGGAAGCATCAGCCCTCCCATCTTATTTCGTAGTACAGTATGCTCCCATGAAAACGATACTTTCAAACGGATGACCTTTTCTCGAAAATCATTAAATAGATTAACCATTTTGTTATCAAAAAAAAAAAAAAATCATCCCATTTCTGAGAATTTCCATCCTTTTTTTTTTCAAAGTAATGATCTGCTCTTTCGAAGTCGTCATGTCGAATTATGTTTTCAACAGATTAACACGAGGAGGACTTTTGGGGTGAAATATTCAATAATTTAGTATTAAAGGGTGATATGATGAGCTCATTATAGATGGTGTGGATTTGAGTGTACACCGCGCATTGTATAGCTTCAATATTTACGCAACAGCTTAATGATAAGATTAAGGACTTCTTCATTTTTATATGTTACTAAAATACGGTCGGCTCGCGATAAAGTTGGTAAATTACGATGTTTCGTGGTGATTCCACGTACATACTATAGCAACTTGGTGTGAACTTTCACCCCTGACAACGATGTGCGATGGGTTCTTATGTGTATGTGGTTCTTTCTTATCGAAGCGAGCTGTAGAGCGATAACGAAGTCGAGTCGTTTAATTTTACGTATACGCCATCGCCATCGCATATCGTCGAGTTTATAATACACTCGTACTTACTCGTAATTTGAACCGTACATACACGTAATAAACGACGACAAACGTATTGTAAATCTACGTATCTATATTTAAACCAATATTCGGCTTAATTCGATCAATTATTAAGTTAATTCGTAATTCAAAAAAAAAAACGAGTACAAATTTCACAATTTTGAATTTTTATCCTCACGAGTCACGTGCGTGCGCTTCGCAGACGGTGTTCAAGGTGAGGAGGGGGTGGGGGGAGGTAGAAGTGTAGTCATTTTCGTACGATATCGTCTACGTATGTGAGAGGTATTGTTAATCGAGCATGGTGCACGTCATCATTCTGATGTGCTGGATGCCTGCGTTTTGGGGGGGGGGGGATTTAAAGAGTGTATTTTGATTGTAGAAGCAATTAAAGATGATACGAGTAGAAGGGAAAGAAATGGGTGGGAGGGGGTTAAAATATAATTTTTTGAGCCTCCATTGTATTCAATTTATTTTCTCTCAATTTGTTACTTGAAATGATGAAAAAAATAGTTATGTTGCCTAGAAAAGCTGCGATGGAGCTCAATTTGGTGAACTTGAACTTGATTCGTCTCAGAAAAAGATCGTATTAGTGGGGGGGGGAGGGGGGGAATTTGGAGAACATTCTCAAATATTGGAAGCATATTTTGGTATTTTGAAGGGATGAGTGTGGAATATGGAAAATATAATTGTCAATACATTTGGTTTTTTACCATTTTTATATCAAATTTTGAAATTTTGCATCTCTATTTTTTCTTTCTCAAAAATTGAAAAATTCAAACCTCAAAATTTTTTGAACAGAAAGATATTGATCACTTCCCCTCCCATCTCCTATTTGAAAATTGAAACATAATCGAAAAATATCCTCCTGAAAAGTCCCCTTTTGTGATGCTTCAAGGTGTTTACCCATTTATTGGACACCCTGTACTTTTTTCCATATTTTCATCATTAAAAATTTCCATTCAGTAGATATTATCTTGTTTTTCTTTCAAAATTTTGATTTTTGAAAGTATCATTTTTTGATGATGTAAGATTAAAATCAAAAATCAAATGAATTTGTCCCCTTCAAAAAAAAAATTAATGTTTTAAAAAATGTTTTGGGCTTCCATTTTTTCCAACTTTAGAATTCTGATCTTTTTTCATTTTTCTTGGGAATATTTTTAAATGAAATCAATCCAAAATGAATTTTGACCCCTTCCTCGCCCCACCTTTTGAAAATTGACGCATTTGGGAAAATATCCTGTTTTCTCATGTTTCGAATCGAGCTTGAAAATTTTTCAGATTTTTTCTGGGTTGACAAAATAATAAATTGAAGCAAAATTTGAAAGTTTGAAATTTTTTAAATTTTTTCTGTTCCCTCAAAATGCTTTTCGGAGTCGGAAAAAAAATGAAAATATTTCAACTTTTCTTTCCTTATTTCGAAAAAAAGGAATAGGTATTTAAAAAAAATTGATACCAAATGTCCTTATTTGTTATTACTTACGCTCTTTTTCTTTCAAAATGTTTTGATTTGAATTTTTTTCTTTTTTGATAGTGTTATATTGAAATCATGAATCGAATAATTCATCCCCCCCTCAAAAAAATTACTTTAGTTATCCATTTATGTATTTTCTTCTCTTTTCGAAATTGTGATTTTCTTTTTATGGAGAGGGGGAGGGGGAGGATATCATTGAAAAAGTAATCTGAAACAAATTTTTGCCCTCTCCCCACCTCTTCTCTCAAAAAATTTAAAGATTTGGAAGATTGCTATGTTTTCTAATTTTTTAAAATAAACTTATAAATTTTCCTTCATCTCTCAACTTTTTTTTGAAATTTGAATTTTTTTCAGATATTTTTTTGTGGTGACGACGAATTGAAAAAATTCTGAAGGTTTAATTTGGATTTTTGAGTTATATAAAAAAAAATTTTATCCTCTTTTTTTCAAAATTTTGATTTTACAATTCTTTTTTTTCTTGGTGTGGTGTAGAATTGAAATTGAAAAAAATTGAAAACCGTTTCAAATTGTACGCTCTTTCTCCCTCAAAAAAAAAGAAGTTGAATGTTTAAAAAAATGTCTTAGTTCCCCCCTCCTCTTTTTATTTTGATTTTACATTATTTTCTCTTTTCGAGGTTCAGATTTGAAAAAAAAGAAAAAAGGCTGGCAATATTATTGAAAGAAAATATTACAATCAAACATACATTTCGACACTCCTCCCTCCCCCCCCCCCATCCAAAAAATGAAACTTTTGGAAAAATTGCCAGTTTTCCCATTTCTAAAATATATTTTGAAAATTTCCTTTTACCCTCAACTTTTTCCAGGAATTTGGATTTTTAAAGATTGTTTCTGAGTGATAGGTAAGTAGTTAAGTACATAAGGAATAAATTGAAAAATAATTTAAATTTGTTAGAATTTTGGGTTTTTTCTGCGAATTTTTTTTCAAAAATTTTCTGGAGAATCTGGAAAAGTTTAAACTCTTTTCCCTTCATCTTATCTCGAAAAACTGGATATTTGAAAAAATGCACAGAACCTCAGAAAGTCCTGCTTTTGTTCTGTGTTTCGTGTTGTCCTGCTCTTGAGACCCGTTGAATATAAATTAGGTATTGTTTTTTTTTAATTTTTCGTTTGATTTTTAAAAATTGCTTGTTTTTATAAAGACATAGTTGAAATTTAAAAAATATATCTACGTTTAGAGTGATCAAGTTTTTTCATTATTAAAAAAAAAATTCCAATTTCATCTTTTATTTTTAAGTTTTTGCCTGAATTATCATTTTTCATTTTTCATCTTTTAGAATTTCATTTTTAGAATTCTGATATTTTTAGAAAATCTAGGAAATTTAAAATAGATTTTTATAAATTGTAAAGTATGTTTTTAGGAACAATTTCTTCTTGAAATTATAATATGAGTAATAAAAATGAATATATTCTTTCAATATTAAAAAATAAACTTGAAATCAGGGATGAAAATCTTAATTTGAAGGGCAGAGATTGTGGATGTCATGATTGAGTGAAAATTTCGTTGACAGTCGAAATTTTCAAAATTATCGAGTCCGCCTCTCCCCCCTTCCTGAACAGTAATCACTCATCGCTGACTTTCTGCACGATGATTAGATTATGATAATTATGCTTATTCCTATCACTTCTAAATATAATAATGTATTTGTTTGACTTTGAGATGATAAACAATCAACTAATTAAATTATTTATTTTATTTTGTTTCAGGTGAGTCATAATTTTTCATCATCGATGTTAAATAATTAAATGTAGTAAGCGTTTGAAAAATGAGTAAGTTATACGTTTCATAATGTAATTCTTAAAAATTTTAGTAGCACGTCTACGTATACGAGTAATAATGCATAAAACGAAGCATTTATTCTATAATTTTTAACGGTCGTTTGAAAAGAATAAAGTCTCACCCCCTCTCTTTTCTTTTCACCCTAAAAATAGCTAAACATCTTATGTATGAGTTCAGACCTAATACGAGACGGCTTCGAGTCTAGTCAATTTTACGATAATTACACCAGTATGGTTGGGAGGGGAGGGGGGAGAGAAGAAGGGATGAACCAAGCCGTTTCTCGTGTATGTTGTAAAACTTTATACATTTTCTTTCAAATAATAATCCCTGATCTTCTATCCCCCCCCCTTCCTATGTATTTTCAGTCAACGACTTCGACTTCGTTATGTAAATTTCATCCGGTCAGTTTTCTCATCGAGGAACCCCTTCCCTCGCCCCTCCAACCAATCTGTCGTCCACCTCTTGCTATAAAAATCCTCCCTCGCAATGCTACCTGTTGTTGCATGGGAAATAATAGAAAGCAGAAAAAAATAGGGAAAGAAAAAGGGTTAAGGAAAAAACCACCTAGCGATGCATCATCGTCATCATCAACCTGTTGATCGTTATTATTATTTTCTAAATACATGGGTTCTCGACGGGGTACGCGAGGGGAGGAAGAATCACACCTCGATGTTTTATATTAGAGTAGTACCTTGCCTACTATACTCGTAAACATTACAACAGAAAGACCGAATCGTACCCGTATACGGACTGTGGAAATTGAATAATATCGTATACATAGTGATGTGTACTATTAAAATAGAAAAGGATAGTATAGTAAGAAAAGAATAAGAGTAAGAGAGACGCAAACAAATACAACAAGGGTAGCACGGTCCGTCGACCAAGCCGAGAAGTAGAAGAAGAAGAAGAAAAAGGGCAAAGGAAAAGACATGCTCGTGAGGTGAACGAAACGTTAATGGGGTTATTGCACTCGCGCGATGTGAACAACCAAGATGTAAATAACTAGTTGTAAAGTAGAGAGAGCGCGAGACGCGGCCAAGGCCACAGGGGTAGAGGGATGACTTACAAAAGGGTGAATTCCTAAATACGTCCGTGAAGAGTGAGAGCGAGAGCGGCGTTGTTGTACGTATAGGGGACGAAGCAGAACGCACACCTGTTGACTGTGCCGTGCACTCAGCCAGTTCAATCTAAACACTAATAGCTTTACATGAGGGTTGTGCAGGGTATTATAGAGGTGAATACCCTTTAAGCGGATAGATTCATTTTATACCCCAGCGCCGATTATCGGCTTGGCCTACCGTAACATTGACCATTGGTTCTCAGATTATATTACATGCTCTAGTGGTGTGTGTTTGTAGATGTAAATAAATACCTACTCGTACATGTACGTAGTGGTCGATTGAAGGTTATGTGAAGTCGTTTTCAAAGGGAGTTTTTTTTCTCCCTTATGGTTTGTTTGGGTCTGGTTCGAGTAGTTTGTGCTGGAACGTGGTTGTGACGAGTGGTGTGTTTTTATGTACTTATTTGTGCTGTTGTGGGGTTTTTTTTTGGAGACGATTTTTTTTTCTTGATGGAGATTGGAGATGTGTTTTGAATAGGATGGTTTTTTTTCTGCTGAAGAAATATTTTTTTTTTGTAGAATTTAGAATTAAGGGTTGAAATATTTACCCAGAAGTAGAACGCTGACTCTGACAGGTATGTACTTCTTCTCCAAAAAATTGCTTTAGGAGTGGGAGAGAATTAACCATTAGCAAATTGCTGATTGCAAGAAGGTTTTTGCATTTTTCTCAAGGGCAGCCTAACAACTATTTTTGTATGGAAATTGGAAAGGTGTATTTTTGTTGAAAGATGAAAAATTGCATTTTTTCACCTTTATAATAGCTAAATATTCATTGGCTTATGCTCTAGGATGATTGTTCGGATCTAGTCTTTGATTTTGAGTACCACGTGCGGATAAATAGCGGATTTAAAAAAATGATAAGAGCAGAATTTAGGCTATTTCTTGATTTTGAAGTCTATAAAACCAAAAACATCGAGAAAAATGATGATGTTTCAACGAAATTTGCCGAAAATACACGAAAAGTTGTTAGAAACGTGTTTAAATAATATAAAAAGATTTATAAAATTGAAACTGAAGAAAAATGCACAAAAAAAAGTTGAAACCGTTATGAACTTATAAAATTATTGAAATCACTCAAAAAAAACATCAAAATAATTAAAAATTGAGAAAACTTGATAAAATGTTTTCGAAATTTGGCAAAAATGCAATAAAAAAGTGTGGGAAACCTGTTAAAATTATGCAAAAACACTCAAAAAAGCATCAAAATCATTTAAAATTATCAAAAATTAGTAAAATATGAACTAAATTTGGCAAACATGTGAGGAAAAGCGTTAAAAACTTGTAAAAATGATGCAAAAATATTGCAGAAAGCATCAAAATGAACTGAAAATTATCTGGAAATGGTAAACTTTCAA
This sequence comes from Planococcus citri, assembly GCF_950023065.1. Lineage (NCBI taxonomy): Eukaryota > Metazoa > Arthropoda > Insecta > Hemiptera > Pseudococcidae > Planococcus > Planococcus citri. The sequence continues at coordinate 13,785,521 of NC_088681.1, forward strand.
CGAAAGTCAAAATTTGAAAAAAAAAGTGTCGAAAAAGTGTTGAAATGATGTGAAAACATTTAATAATATTGGGTAAATTTCTAAACAAAAGTTGATAATAATGCTAGAAAAACTTTGAAAACATGAGTAAATGATAAAAAACTGGCCAAAAAAGCATTAAAATCTCTAGAAATTGCAAAAATTTGCTAATATCCACAAAATTAGAAAAAAATGGAAGAAAACGTGTTGAAATTTGTAAGAATGATCTAGAAACACTCATAAAAACATTAAAATCATTAAAAAGCATCTAAAATTATTGTTGAAATATGAACATAATATACAGTTACATTGTGTACAGTTTTAGAACTGATGTGAAATTGTGATTGAAGTTATGTGAGGCGGAGGGGGGGGGGTGATTAGGCGAACCCTCCAAAGGGCGCTTCTGGGGCACCCTGTGGATGTATCTACATACCGAATTTCAGCCTTCCAGGTCAATTTGGGAATGCTCGAATAATGACGAGAAATTAAAACCCATCAAAAAAGATGTAAAACCCCACTTTTTTGCAACTATGTAGAAAGAAATGAGAAAGGGTTGAAAAGTCAAATCCTTCAAAAGACACTTCTAGGGGCCCCTGTGAATATACTACCAAATTTCAGCCTTCCAAGTTAATTTGGGGATGCTTCAGCAATGACACAAAATCAAAACCCGTCAAAAAAATGGGAAAATCCACTTTTTAGCAGCTGGAAATGGGTGTGAAGGGGTTTGGAAAGTCAAAAGCTCCAATGGACACTTCAAGGGCACCCTGCGGATTTACTACCAAATTTCAGCTTCCCAGGGCAAATTTGGGGATGCTTCAGCTAGGACATTTAAATCAAAACCCGTCAAAAAAGACTAGAAAATCCATTTTTTAGCAGCTGGAAACGGGTGTGAAGGGGTTGGAAAGTGAAAAGCTCCAATGGACACTTCTAGGGCACCCTGCGGATTTACTACCAAATTTCAGCCTCCCAGGTCAATTTGGGGATGCTTCAGCTAGGACGTTAAAATCAAAACCCGTCAAAAAAGACGGGAAAATCCACTTTTTGCAATTGGAAATTAGTGGAAGGGGGTTGAAAAGTAGGAATCTCCAAAAAGGCATCATCCGGGTCACAACCCGGATGTACATGCCGAATTTCAGCTTTCTAGGTAAATTTGGAGGGGAGGGGGGCATGACACAAGATTTTTCAAGGTCAAAGAACATGAAAAACCGGGTTTTCTCTCCTCCAAATTGCTCTAAGAGGCTGATTTTTGGATATGACATACAACTTTTGGTTTCCCATCGATTGGTTCTTGGTGTGACTTTTTTGACCTTTTTTACCCCTCTCTACCCCCTCCCAAAAATTTGGACATTTGCAAATATTTATCAGACATGCAAAAAAAAAAAAAAAAGATGAATATGGATGCCAGGAGTCCCAAAACGGATTTTGTGATAGGTCCTACGCCCACTCCTGGAATCATGATAGGCTATATAAGCCCCATTTTTCCTTTATTCTAAAAAAAATCAAACTAATTAATTATGAGACAAAATTTCCTTTTTTATTCCCTACTCCTGTTTCTTTCGCTACCCCCTGATGACGCATTAAAACAAAAATCAGAGATCTAATAAAAAAAAAGAAACTTTAATCATACATTGTTTTAGTAGCAAATTTTAAAACCGATGCCAATAAAAAACCAATTACATCTCAGGGAGTTTGGTAATCACTTTTTTTCTGACTATAGATGTAAGTAGGTACATCGTATACAATGTATCTTTTTCCCTTATTTTTTACTTCTTTTTGTTTCCTCGTTTGAAGAATGTCACGACGACGACGACGTGTACCAACTACCTACTATTCCTTTTATTTAGTCTTGACTCTTTTTCTTCCTCTTCCAATTCTTCTTCCTCCTATCTGCGTGTCTTTGTAGTAGTCGTCAACGTTGTACGTACCTACTATGTCTCGCTCGACTGGAGAGTGGAGTCCCTTTTGGGTATTTTATTCACGCTTTTCAATCTCTTTCCCTTTCGGTGGTCGTCGCAGCGACGAGTTGTTACTCTGTTACTCGTTACTTCTTCTGTATAGTCCGGGTCAATGCTCTTTCTTCGCGCGCGTTCTTCTTTTTAGTTACTCGTTGGTACATTGGAAAGAGGTGAAGGAGAGAAATAAAAACGGCCGAGAGAGTGGAGAAAAAAATATATAATGTAGGTACAAAGAGGTGTTAGTTACTTTGTTGGTTTGTATGGTTGGTTCGTTTCAATGGAATGTTAATCTGGTCAGAAATTGAAATTTTTTTTCAATATCTTTGGGACACTCCTTGGTGAGAAAAAAGAACTCGAATGTTTCGTGATGAAAAATAAAGTAAAATTTATCGATCAATCCTTCCACGACCCCCCCCCCCCTCTTCCTCGCCAATGAGATTCTCAAAAAATAAGGTCGATGTTGCCAGCTCAATTCGTGCTGCAGGTGAAGTAGCATTGTTAAATTATTGCTAATTGGATCTTTTTATTGAAAGTATCACCAATCTCCTTCCCCCTTCCTTCCCCTCCCTGAAGTAAATTTTCAAAAAATGAGCAATGTTGTTATATGTACTGTAATTAACTCGTGCTGCGGATGAAGTAACATTTCATTGTCAAGTATTGATAATTTCATCTCTTTTTTTTTGTAAAAATTGTATAGGGCTTTGCTGAGCTCTCCTCCCCCCCCCCAAAAAAAAAGATGATCTCAAAGTACATATTACAGAGTATCTAACGGTCATAAAAGTCCTGAAAAACTCATTAATTTTGCTCGAAACACACTTAAAAAATTTTTAAAGCCCATAAAATGAAAAAAAAATAAAAAAAATAGAAAATTTTTTCAAAAAAGTAGAAAAATGATAAAAATTGAAATACACAAATTTTTGATCCTGTAAAAAATGGCAACCCTGTTCAATTTTCTCGCAGTTTCAAGTGTATTTGAATTTTTTTTGGAGGGAGGAGGATATTTTCATGCGGTAGAAATGTGAAAAATAGGTCATGTAAAAGTCATAATTTCTTGTCTGGTAATTTTGTTGGTAAGACACCCTGTATTGCTAATTTGTTCTCTTTTTTGGTATAAATTCGGTGAGCTGCCTCTCCCCCCCCCCCCCAGAAAAAGTCATCTCAAAATATTGCTTACTTGATCTTTTTTTTCGTAAAAATTGCCTAGAGCTCACTTAAAATATTGCTTGTTTGATCTCATTTTTTTTTTGTAAAAATTGTATTTACGACTCCGCTGAGCTCCCTCCCCCCCAGAAAAAAATGCATCTCGGAATATTGCTTATTTGATTTTTTCTTTCGTAAAATTTGTACGAAGCTCTGCTGAGCCGCCCCCCCCAGAAAAAAACCACCATTTTAAAATATTGCTTATTTGATCTCTTTTTTTCGTAAAAATTGCGTAGGGCTCTGTTGAGCTTTCTTCCCTTCTCCTCCCAAAAAATTAACTTGAAATATTGCTTATTTACTTCTTTTTTTTAGTAAAAAATGTATTTATGACTCTGCTGAGCTCCCCTCCCTCCCTCCCTCCCTCCCCCTCCCCTCCCAATAAAAAATCATCTCAAAATATTTTTTATTTGATCTTTTTTTAGTAAAAATTGTATGAGGCTCTGCTGAGCTCCTCCCCCACCCCTCCCAAGAGATAAGCCATCATAAAATATTGCTCATCTGATCTCTCTTTTTTTTGTAAAAATTGTATTATGGCTCTGCTGAGATCCCCTCCCTCCCTCCTCTCATAAAAGTTATCTCAAAATATTTCTTATTTGATCTTTTTTTCATAAAAATTGTAGGAGGCTCTGCTGAGCTCCTCCCCCCACCCCTCCCAAGAAAAAAACCATCTCAAAATATTGCTTATCTGATCTCCTTTTTTTTTTTTTGGGTGAAAAGTGTATGTGGCTCTGCTGAGAGATCCCCTCCCTTCTCCTCTCAAAAAAGTTATCTCAAAATATTTCTTATTTGGTCTTTTTTTCATAAAAATTGTATGAGGCTCTGCTGAGCTCCTCTCCCCACCCCTCCCAAGAAAAAAACCATCTCAAAATATTGCTTATCTGATCTATTTTATTTTTTTTTTGGTATAAATTGTATGTGGCTCTGCTGAGATCCCCTCCCTTCTCCTCTCAAAAAACTTATCTCAAAATATTTCTTATTTGATCTTTTTTTCATAAAAATTGTATGAGGCTCTGCTGAGCTCCTTCCCCCCCCCCCCGCAATAGAAAAAAACCATCTCAAAATATTGCTTATCTGATCTCTTTTTTTTGGTAAAAATTGTACATATGTGGCCCTGCTGAGATCCCCTCCCTTCTCCTCTCATAAACGTTATCTCAAAAAATTCCGAATTTGATCACTTTTTTTGATAAAAATTGTGTAGTGCTCTGCTGAGCTCCCCTCTCTCCTTCCCCCGAAAAAAGTTATCTCAAAATATTGCTTATTTAATCTCTTTTTTTTTTGGTAGAATTGTATGTATAGAGCTCTGCTAAGCCCCCTTCCGCCCCTCCCAAAAAATGATTTCAAAATATTGCTAACGTTACCTCTTTTTTTTGGCAAAAATTATGCATGGTTCTCCTGAGCTCAAACTCCCCCCCCCCTCAAAAAAAAGTTGTTTCTCGCTGAATTGGGCTCTACTTGGATAATATTATTTGAAAGTTTCTGATTATTTTTCAAAAAATATGTGAACTGAATTGAATTTGGGTTGAAAAAATGAGGAGGGGAGGGTCATTGGTTCGCAGTTACTAATTTCAAGGAGTCCAGAAGGACCTCAGTTCTCAATTTTTACCCATTCATATTGTCTTGTCTGAAGATGGATCTTTTTATTTGAAATTGGGATAATATAGCTTCAAGAGGGTGCTGCCTGTCTAAAATCACGAAAATTTCAATTCTCACATTTTCTGTCATTCTAGGGACAGTGTTATCCCAAAAAAAAAGTTAGGTATAGCGAATGGCTGCTCGCCACTGTCTACCGTCTAATTCCGTCACATTCGTACACCCTTTCCTAATGTCACCTACCCCCCTCCGCCGCGCCCTCGCCCTCACCTCACGCAACAGTCTCGCACAGCGACACGTGTCGTATACGTTGGTGAAATTAGGGCACACGAGTCGAATATCGCGTATATGCTTCCATACGCACTTGCTCATAATACGAGTACTTTTTTTTCTTTTTAATCAGCCCGGCCTGCGTATTTTTTCATTTTTTTTTCTCCTTTATCTTCTCCTTAGAGAGATTGTTTCGTACAAGGCTGCTACAGAATGATACAGTATATTTTTTTTCAGTAAATTTTCAGAGAGATGAGAAATTGAAGGTGGAAAAAAAATGGAAAAGATAAGAGATAATCACACCACTGTACTGTATGTTGGTGCGCCGTTATGTGTGATTTTTTTCCTCTTTTTGGTTGATTCGGTATTCATCCATCCATCCGCCGTGTTGCCAATATAACTTTTAAAACGCATTAAAAATAAACTTTTACACCGCGTCACCCTAAACAGGCCTCCCCTACCGAGTTTGTAACACTCTGGCATGTATGGTGTATAATGCTGACTGTGTACTAACCCGTACCCGTACACTTTTAAAATCACTCTTACCAATACTAAGCCAACGTCTATCAGTAAATTACACACGATGCCGGCGTCGCGGGCACACACACAAACGCAATATAGTGGTGTTGTTATAACGGTGGTGTGGCTGTATAGTGTAGTAGTAGCGGTGGCGGCCGCGACGTTAACTCTTTATGTGTATGTACTGTACTGCGAGCGCGATCGCGTACGCGTGTGTGTATGTGTGTTGGTAATCCTGCGCTGCACATACACGTCGTGTTGTACTAGTACAACCACAACGACGCGACTCGCAAGTACGACGACGTTGCCGATGATGACGGCTAGCGGGGGTGGGGGTGGTGGTGGACGAAACGAATCCACGTACCTCTATATAGGCGCGCACACAAGCACACAAACGCGCCGTCGTCATAAACTGGGTGGGGTAGTGAACAGCCACGTCGTCGGTGGAAACGTTCGGCGTTCTGTTCGCTCTCTGCTTATATCTCGGTTTTTTTTTAGGGGCGGGGGGCGCTTATGTAGGACTTTACAAAGCCTCGCTGCTTACTTTACTTATGTACTATGCTTTAACCGCGACTCGTATATACGAACGCACACATACGTACGTATACGACGAGGTACCCTGTACCCGACATCGTACCACACTACCAATACTCTAACTTACGAATAAGCACATACTGTAAGCACAGGCCTTGAACCTTCATTTCGTCATCGTATTATTATTTTTACATATATAACTCGTGTAAATATATATTTAGTGTGTGCTTTAATCTTTCTTCCCTCTTTACTCCTGCTTCGAGTTGATAAAGGTTACATACATACGCAGGCTCTGCGGTGCAAGTTGGAGGATTTTTTGATCAGGTTGACCCCTTACCTCCCCTTGGTAGATGCCGTGCCACCTCTGGCCTACCCTGGCGATGATATAGGAGTAGGATTCATGTTGAACGTCAAGGTTTTGACGACGTTGTACCCAAGTTAACGTTTGGCTGAGATCACTGTATGACGATAGAGTACCTAACTTGAAGATGAAAATCTTCGGTTTTTTTTTTCTTTTTCGTTTTGAGTTAGGTGGAAATGGAATGTGAGAGGCGGGGAGGAATTTGGGACTGGGGTAAGTTCGAAGTGGCAACAGGGCGAAGGGATGATACTGGAGTGAGAATATTATGATTGGAGTCCTCCTTCACCTCCTTCCTCCAGCCTATTTGCTGCTCTCCTCCTCTATTCTTTGTTTACTAGTTTCATAGTTTGTTGTGTTTTCAAAATGAAATTGATCCTTTGATCTCTTCCCACCCCTTCTGTTCTCAGTGGCGTAGACAGGATTTTCTCAAGGAGGGGGCAAAACCAGATTTTTAGGCATGAAAAGTCGAAATGAGGTGTAATTTTCTAGAAATCTATTGTGATGTGTAGTGATTTCATGAAAATGAAGGCAAAATTACTGGTCGAGCGAAGCGAGAGCGAAAATTTTTAGAAAAAATGGGTCCAAACAACAAAAAACGTCCGTTTTTGCATGTTTTCTTTCAAATTTTCGCTCGCAAGGAGGGGCATGACCCCCTTCGCCCCCCCCTTGGCTACGCCACTGTCTGTTCTTACCTGATCTCACTCTCCAAGTTTTGTTTCCCCCTCATTTTGAGCTTGGGATTGAATGAGGGATGAAAACTGAAGATTTAAAGAGTTCAGGCAATCGTTCGAGAAACACGCAGAAAAAATTAACCTGAAATGAGCCACTTTTTTGATTTCAAGTTCAAATGTACAAGTACATAAAAAAGGTGAAAAATGCATTGAAATTGCCAAAAATGTCCAAAATGGTGAAATAGTAACATTTTTGGAAAATGCGAGGTAAAGCATTCAAAATACATTGAAATAAACGGACCAGCCTTCCCCCCATCACCCCAAAAATCACCGAAATTGAAAAATGACCAAAAACTGATGAAATTTTGATAAAATTTACTCAAAATGTAGCAGAACAAAAGTTGAAAACGTTTCAAAATGGTTAAAACACTCATATAACACATTGAAATGACTGAAAATTACCCAAAAATCATAAAATGTTAGTAAAAATGACAAAAAGAAAAAAAAAGTTATAAACATGTTAAAAATATCTGACAACACTCCAAAAACGCATGAAAAAATGTCGAAAACCCAAATTTGACCGAACACTCTCATTTTGAATGGACAAATGAAGGCAAAACTTGAGGTTTTTTTTGTAATATGTATGCCAAAATTGCATAATAAACCAATTTTTGTTTTTTTGGTCAAATTTACCAAAAAATTTATTCTTTTACAAAAATTATTGCAAATAAAATCCAACTTATTTTTCAAAATTGTCAAAAACAATGTGATTTTGACCGAACACTCTCATTTTGAATGGACAAATGAGGGCAAAACCTTAGGTTTTTTTTTGTAACATGCCAAAAATGCATAATAAACCAATTTTTGTTTTTTTGGTCAAACCCAAAATATTTATTCTTTTTCAAAAATTACTGCAAAAAAAATCCAAGTTATTTTTTAAAATTGTCAAAAACAATGTGATCGTTGTTGGAATTGCTTATCAAATTATGTTCTTTTTTATCAAAATTCCCAAAAAATTGTTTCTGAAAAATTTTGTTTTTTTTGGTCAAACTAGGAGAAAAATTTTTTGTTTTGGCCAAAATGTTCAGAAATTTTTGCTTTTTTTGTAGCAAAAAAAAAAGTATTTTCAACAAAATTGCAAAAAAGTTGACTTTTTTGAATCAAAAGTACCAAAATAATCATACTTTTTTTCCTAAATTGCAAAAATTTCTACTCGCGTATTTTTATAAAAACTTCACAAGATGTCAGAAATCCCCACCTCCCTCCCCTCGTCAAAATAAACGTTTTTCAATTAAAGTTGTCAATAATTGTGTTGTTTTTTTGTCAAAATTGCAACAAAAAAATTTCTGGCCCAAAATTTTCAAGAATTTTGTTTTTTGATTGCTTAAAAATTTGCTTTTTGTGGCAACATTGCAATAAACTTTTTCTTAAAATTTTTGACAAAATATTTCAAAAATCCAAATTTTTTGTTGTAGGAATTTGTAAGATTATTTTATATTAAAATCAAAATTGAGAAAAATGCTTGCTTTCTTAAAATTAGAGTTTCCAAAATCATTTGTTTTTTTTTTGTCAGGATTACAGAAAACCTCTCTTTTTTTGGCCGAAAATTCCAGAAAATTTTGCTTTTTTGTGGTAAAAAATCTGCCTATTTTGTTCCCAAAAATCTATCAGTTGTTTATCTAAATTACATTACCAAAAAAAATCGTCTTCATAGAGTAAAAAATTCTAATTTTCTGTAAAATTGTTAAAAGGACTCGTTTTTGTCAAAATTGCGAAAAAACAGTTTTTTTTTTTTCATCAAAGTTGTCAAAATGTTTTATTTTCTTTTTTTTGTCAAAATTTTTGCTTTTTCGGCGCAGAAAATCTGTCTTTTTTGTCATTTTGCAAAAGGTATTCAGTTTACCCAAGATACCAAGAATTTTAATTTTTTCATAAAAAATGTTGCAAAAAATCCTATTTTTTTTGTAATAACTGTAAAAAGGATCCATTTTGTCATAATTGCAAAAAAGCAGTTTTTCCATCAAAATTGCCAAAAAGTCTTGTCAGTTTTTTGCAAAAATTGCAAAAAGTCCTTTTTATGGTCAAAATTACCAGAAAGTGCTTTTTTTTTGTCACCAAATATCTGGCTTTTTTTGTTGTAGAACTTGCAATCAAAAATCAAGTTCTTATCAGTTATCAAAGTTGGTTATCAAAAAATCTTCCTTTATTTCCAAAATGGAGAAAAGTCCAAAAAGCTGTTTTTCTAAGCTAAATTGCCAAAAGTCTTATTATATTTTTTTTGTAAAAAAAAAGTGCAAAAAAGATTCAATTTCTTCAAAATATGAAGATTTTGTGATTTTTCTAGACCCCCCCCCAAAAAAAAAAAATCGTGACATTAAACATTTGAAAAATTTCCAAATTTTTCGAACAGGTATCCTGTTGAGGTCATTTGGTCAGAACCAAAATTATTTGGAAGGCGCTGTAAAATTAAGGATGTTTGACGTTTTAAATCTCCATAAAATTACACCCAGCAATGTATTTTGGAAGCTAAAATTTACCTTACTTATAGCCTACACTATTTTCATCGTGCTGAGTCGATTGGAGGTGGTTTCAAGTCGTTCTGGAGCCTCCAGCCATATTTTGCGAATTCCAGATTTTCAAAAAGTGCCATGAAAACTGCCTAAATTGAATGAAGCGTGCTCGCGTGCTGCTTCTCATAATTACCATCTGGAGAAAAAAATGATCTCATTTCTTTTCTACATTAAAATAGGGACTCCTATACTCTCCATCTGGCATCAAGAGATGCAAATGTTAAAGTTACCTAAAGAGAGCACTAAATGAAAGTTAATCGAGGAAAAATACCGACGAAGGGCATTGGTCATCTGATTTTTATTTATTTAGGTATCGCGTATTTCGTTTTATTGTGATTTTTTTTAAAAATCAAGTACCGAAGTAGTGCGCTGTACTTCACCTGCTGCTTCTGCTGCAGTATGTCTATGTAGTATGTTCATCGTAAATCGTATTTAGAAGTAGGCCGGCGACGATGTTGTAAAATTTTCCACGTGTAGAACATTTTGTTGTTCTTTTTTTGGCTTTTTTTCAAGGAAAGATGCTATTAAATTGTCGTCCTTGTTTTGCGAATCGCGAATACGAGTACAATGTGTTAAACGTCGTACCTACCTACGTCGTTAATCGGGTGAGGAATTCGAATCGAGGGGCGGAGTGCGGGGCAGAAAGGGGAGTATAGTATATCGAAACACCGATGTGTATTTCGGGAACAATTTTCAAATACTTGGTAGCTGGTTAAGGGTACTTCTAGGACATTCGAAATGATTTGTAGTGATTTTTTTTTTAAATTTTTGTCTTTGAAGGAGTTGATGTGTGACATTTATATTGATTAAAGAAGGAAAAAAATCCGTCTTCAAGAATTTAAAATAGAGTTTTCTGATCCTGTACTTATGCTATTAAAATATCCCACCCTAATATATCGAGATTATTTTCAAATGATAATTTTGTAGCGAGATGAGAATTTCATCACTTTTTCTGATTACACTGTGATAGTCTCGGTTCAAGTCTTTACTCTTCTCCTTTTCCTCATTCCCTTTTCTCTGCTGTGAGTTAAAATTGACGCAGATTTTTTATACCCTCGTCCGTCATCACATTCTCATTGCATATTATTCGAATATACGAGAACCTATCAATCAATAAGTCTGGAATATGAGATCTAATATTATCAGCGATGGCCCAAGCTTCGAGAAGGTTATCGTTGAATTCTTTCTCTCAGATTGAAATGAATCCTCTTCTTCCTTCGCCCTTTGATCGGTCACGTCACACTGTCCTATTCTTTATATCGATTCAGTATTTTTACACTTACCTACTTTCTTATCTCGTTTCTCTATATAGCTTAATTGGGGTTTTGTCTTCTTTTAACGAGATCATTATCTTTTCTGTGTTTAGACTGCGGTATAAGATAGCGATGGATGATTTCATTTCATTTCATACTTCCCTCTCATTTCTTTGTATCTCGATGCATTTTGCTGTCCGACTCTGCGATCGTTTTTCTATTTTTGACCATATTTCATCTTCGCACGTGATTAGGCTTTTCAAAATTTACAGATGGTTTTTTCTTTTTTGTACTAATTGCTAGATTAGGTACTTACTCCTACTTTTCTTGTTTATTTTTCTTTATTCCTTTTCTACGCAGCTTTCTTTTCCATTTTCAATTGATTTTAGGGTAGGTATGTGACTATGTGTATCGTGTGTGGAATTATTCTGGTGCTGCTCTTATCAGTAACATGTGAGTCTGAGTCAGATCATCGTCTTATCTTCGATCACATACCACTGACTTGAATAGGAAGTTTCTATTTCGAAGCTCACGTCATGTCAGTTTTTAGTGATTTTTCCAGGAATAGCAGAGACTTATAAATGTGAAAATTTTTCACGCCCAAATTAAATTCTTCATTTTATACAAACGATTTGCGATGTAGAGCTACTGTTTCCGGTGAAGTCGACTTTGATTCCATTGCGAATTTCAACGAAGTTTCTTATCTCGTTTTAATTTTTGGATTCTTTAGAGAAATGAAAGAAAAAGTTCTACGGAAATGAAGATGAGTAAATCGGACATATGTAATTTCCTATACTTTTGCAGGATGTTCTTGTTCAAATGATTCAAGGATATCACATTTGATTCAGATTTGAATGGAAAATAGGATTTTTTATAGAATATTGCTTCAACCTGTTGAAAAATTTCATTTGCTCAACTTGGTGGTTTTTTTGAAATGGAGTAGATCGTATAAAAATATGTGTCTTAATTAGTTTCGACCTTTACAAAGTGATTTGGAGGGACCATCGATAAGTTTTAAGAATTGGTTTGGCCCAAATAGGCTCAAAAGTATTTTTTATCCTGTTTTTTCAGGGTTTCATATCTATAAAAAAATTCAATACCTAATGAAAAAGACTTGGTGAAAAATCGCTGTTTTTTTTCAATTTTCAAAAATTCTTGATGCGAATTCTGAAATGAGAAAAATCGGATAGATATTTATTTTTGAGGAGGGGGAGGGGGTGAGGAGGGGGTTCAGTGGCAAAGTGTGTTCTCATAAAAAAATGTTCAGAATAAGATTTCCTCTCAAACGTAATTTTTGTTTAAAATTTCACAGACCTGAAAAACAATTTGCTCCTGAATACTTTCGTTTCAAAAGATTTCACTTTATTTTGAAAACTGAACGATGGGAATATGGTAAAAGTTGTCTCAAAATGGATTTTCATAATGACTGAAATTTGTATAATCAGACATTAAATAGGAACATGGTTGGAAATTTTTCTAATAGGATCGATATTCGGAAAAGGAGTAAAAGAGGGGTTCCGGGGGGGGGGTAAGGTGAGGAAATGGCAACTGTGTGACTCTTTTGGGAACAAATTTCATTCTGAACGCTTTTTTGGCTTGAACAAACTTTCAAAAAAAATCTCGATTTCTGTTAAAACGGCCAAAAAGTGTCGTTTTTTGCCAAAAATTGTTGAAAATTATCACCATTTTTTGCAAAAAAAAAATACCAAAAAGTTCAACTTTTTTTCTTCAAAATTCACTCAAAAAGTCTCACTTTATTGCCAGAAATTGTAAAAAATTCTCACTTATTTTTCGATAAAAAGTGCAAGAAAAAATCGCCTTTTGTCAAAAAATGACCAAAATTCTCCCTGAATAATTTGGCTTTTTTACAAAAAGTCTCATTTTTTTGCTAATAATTGGTATAAGTTTTACACTTCTGCTAAAAAATTTCAAGAAGCTCTGACTTTTGCTAAAATTATCCAAGTCTCACTTTCTGTCAAAAATGAAAAAAAACCTTCCTATGAGTCTCCTTCCCCCACCCCCCCCCCCCCCATTGCTAAAAATCTGGTTTCTGCCAATAATGCTAAAAATGTTCGTTTTTTTGCAAAAAAAATGCCAAAAATTGTTAAGAAATTTTTGGGAGGAGGGAGGAGGGGGGTTGAACAAACTTTCATAAAATCTCAGGGTGTCTACTGGCAAGGAAAACAAGGAAAACAAGGAAATAGCAGGGATTTCACTCGAGGTAGCAAGGAAGCAGGAAAATAGCAAGGATTTTGACAATTTCTGTGTAATAGCAAGGATTTTCCAAAAAAGTTCCTCTTGAATTTTCAATTTCACAATGAATTTTCCATCTTTTTTTTGTAATTTTTCTCATTAAAAATTGTTGATTTCTACTTTTTGAATCATAAATTTTCGAAATCTTTCGCCCTCGCTTCGCTCGGGCTGAATCATTTTATTTTTCCTAATATTTTGTTTAACAAATCTTAAATCAAACAAGTCAAAAGTGAAAAAAGCATTCAAATAGAAAATAATGGTCTTAATATACATACTTCTTGAATTACTATCAATTTTCAAAAGCTTTTGCCCTCACTTAGCTTTGAAATCGGAAGTTATAAAATTTCAGGGTTGTACCTCAAAAAACGCAAAATTTTATTATGCAGCACAAAATACGAGTACTTAGTGAAAAGAGGTGGGGAATTTCTTTCAAAAACATCTACATAAAAGCACGAAAATTTAGCGTTGAAACTTCTTCTTAAAATGATTTTACTGCTCTAAATTGTTAAAATCTTTGCCCTTCTCTTCTCGTCTTAGATTCAATTTTCAAAGTTCAAAAGCTGAATAAATCACAAAAACGACGAAAAAGGTACAAATTTGGGAGGGAGGGGAATGTGGTGGTGGATATCAGAGTGACAAATTTTGCTCTGCCTTTTTTCAGTTTATTGGACGCCACTGTCATTATTTCATATTATTATATTTCATAATTTTTTTTCAAGTCGAATTGTTGTGAAGCCCATCTTTGATTGTCTTCGTATTATTATACATTTTTAATTCCCAACCATGCCAATTTTTTTTGTTCGTAATGTTTCATCAGAATTAAACTGATTGAAAAAAAGTCTAGAAACTTCCTACAAAATGAGTACCTATACACACGGGGGAGGGGGGGTTCGTCTTTTTAATCTCAAATTTGAAGCAAGGAAAATGGCAAGGAAAAACAAGGAAATAGCAAGGAATTTGATTTTTCAAATCCTGTAGACACCCTGAATCTCGATTTTTGTTAAAACTGCCAGAAAGTTTTTTCAAAAGTTTCACTTTTTTGTCAAAAATTGTCCAAAATCCTCACTTTTAAAAAGTTCCGAGGGAATCTTATTTTTTCTATAAAAAATACGCGGGAAAAAATCTTCTTTTTGCCAAAAATTTACCAAAAATTCTTGCATTTTCCCAAAAGTACTGCATAGGTCTCGCTTTTTTACAAAAAATTGCCAAAAAGTTTCGCTTTTTTTGGTAAAAATGCCTAAAAAGCTCCAACTTTTGTTAAAATGGTCTTAGTCTCGCTTTCTGCTGAGCTGGAGAACTGAAACTGAAATGCTAAAAACCGAAGATTAAAAAATAAAAGCTGATATTGTCATTTTTTTCAGTTTTCATTTTTTTTTTTTTGGTGATTTCCCCCCTCTCTTTCTTCTTTAAATTCAAACTGAAAATTCCCTTTCTTCAACTCTCAAAGCTTGAAACACAAAATAGTTGAGTGTCAAATTTCCAAATACCAGCATTGAGAAGATGATGCAATTTTTTATTGCTTTTTTTTAAGTAAACATTTTTTTAAAAGTACATAATGTGTTCTTTGCGTATTTTTTTTTCAACATTACCTACAATAAATAGAAAAACTAAAACGGAAACTGAAAACTAAAAATTGAAAAATTGAAACTGAAACTTTAATTTTTTTGTTTTTTGTTTTTCTAGTCCTGGCTTTCTGCCAAAAATAGTCATAAATCTTCCCTTTTTTGGCCAAAATTTCAAAAAATCTCGTCTCTTGACAAAAATTGCTAAAAATGGTCGCTGTTTTGTCAAAAAAAAACCAAAAAGTCACTTTTCTCCAAAAATTTTCAAAGTGTCATTTTTACCAAAATTTTTCAAAAATTCTCATTTTTTTCTATAAAAATGATCAAAAAGTTGCGAAATAGTCTCACTTTTTTGAGTTTTCGACAAACATTGCCAGAAGTCTTGCTTTTTGTTGAAATTTTCAAAGTCTCGATCGAGTTTCATTGTTGGGAATTTTTTTCGCGGCTAAATTTACATAGTTGATTTTTTTTGGAGTGATTCATTTCTACATTAAAATGATTTTGATTATTTTTTCAATTTTTTTTTTTTGGTTACTGAAGTTTTTTTTAGAAAGAATGAAGTACGAGCCCTTTTCTGAATCAGATTTCAACGAGCTTTCAAACGGTGATTGTGATTTTTATTGTATTTTTAGGGGAGGGGGGAGGTACATTGACTCTGAACAGCCCTGTTCCCAATAAATCTGAAGGGTCCATCAATCTGTTCTGGAAATTGATTTAGCCCATTGAAACCATTTTCTGGTACCTAAGTATGAAAAATCCAAGAATCGAACCTTTCCTCGTGTGCATTTTCAATAAGTTACCTCCAAAATTATTTTTTTTGTGCAATACTTTAGTCTACAATATTGTCTCTCTTTCCACGCTGATTTTTTAGCCAACCTGTGCCAAGTGTTTCTTCTCATTCTCATTCTGCGGTATTTCTCCCTTTATTATTCCATCGCCGCATTATTTTCCCTACGAGAGAGTCACTTCGCCATCGTCATCGATATTTTACACAATGACTCGCGACGACCATGGAAAAAGCAGTAGCCGTAGCAGCAGCAATAATGTTGGAGACGACGGCGGCATATGTGGTCTAGAATGTATGTGGTCAACTTTTCTACGTATTGTTTTTTTTTTGCTATGTGGCAGCGGAGGTAAAACAGAGAGGAGAAAAAAAAAGATGAAAAGAATAGATGATGAAAAAAAAACCTAATGCGCCACCCTCGTACCTAATTCCTGTATGGTCTTCTTGGTGGATGGCGCAGCTCACGAGGTAGTTCAAAAGATATACAGGATGATGAAGCAGGTAGTAGGGAAGGCTGCTGTAGCTGTAGTCTGTAGTTGTTGTGGTGGTACGACGATGGTACGAATGGGTTTATATAGCGCAGCTCTCTGTGAGCTCTGGTTGCTCGCTCGGCAAATTCCGACGATGGTGACGTGAGGTCATCGTTTGGTTCTCATCATTGTGTGCGGATGTGCATGTGTGCTGGTGTGTGAGTATATGCAATGCAATGGCTGCAAAACCGCTGGGTTAAAGGAGGAGATGAGAAGGGAGGGAGGAGGACGTGTAACACTTTGTGATTTGTGACAGTATCTTTCTCTGTCTTTCTTTTTCCTTTTGCCATCTTGTGACTCATTTTACTAGTATACCTATGTTCGTAGCCAAATGGTACGAGTACGATCTGCAGCAGACTGAGCAAGCACAGTAGAAGGGTTGTCTGGTTAATGGCGGATTTTTTTATGCCAAAATCAAGGTCGAAAGGGGGAGTGCTAAGGGGAAAGTTGGAAAAAAATCGACGACGAGATATAGTCGAGAGCGTATCCTTTAGCTCGTAAATGGGTTTCCTGTTGCCACATACAATCAACAATGTCGTATAATTCATCAATTTTCTCGTCTCTTCTTCCATCTCGTGTATAGTTATACTCGTACACTCTGAAATGATATCATAAATGGCGAATTTATCTCTTACGTAGGCTTCTTCTTCAGGTCTGCCTACGCTAAAAACCTCGCTCGATCGTATCTGAGACATCGAGTATATTGGGTGATTTGCCCTCTCCTTCGTCGTGGTTAGTGGTAGTCACCTTGTTCGTGTATTTATATCGCTTTAGAGAGTTAGACTGTGGCTTCGTAGATAAATTTTTCCAAATAAAACACGCTAATGGTTGATTTTTCATCCGAATGAGATGTTATCTGGTCTCACAGAGCTGGTATCTTCTTATCTTTGGGTAGTTTTATCTCTTGCTTCGAGTACTTAGGGTGGAGGGGGAGATAGTTGATGGAATTCGACTCTTTCGAAGGGTGCCTGAGCTGTGTGATAAGGAAAGATGAGTTTTACTTTACAGCTGCCTAAGGTTTTTTTTCCTCCCATGATGAAGGGAATGTTCTACAAAGTTGAGAATGACTGAGAGAATATGCAGTATGTTTTTATGACCCAATATTCGACTCGCATCTTCCCTTCGTTGTGGCCAAGATGGCTGCCTTTTAGCGGTATTTTTCCTCCTCCGAATCGTGTGGTGTGGTTCACCGAAGAGTAAAATAAATCCGCTAATCAAGATGGTTAAAATAGGTTCAGCGAAGAAAAACATTATTATTACTTAGTAGTATACCTAATTCCGAATGCATGGCTTGGCTGGACCTGGACCATGCAGTTCAAGCGACGCGAACCGAACGGAGAAGCGCACAGAAGAAAAAAGATGGATATCTCACACACACACACACACTCTATGGAAGAACGAACGACTGTGACAGAGATACGAGAGAGGATAGCTGGATGTAATAATTTTTGCGCCAGGGTCATACACCCTTAAAACGAGGATACACGTGTATCAGTACCAGAGATGTGGGACAGCAAGCGCCCTACAACTCTTTCGAATCAAGGTCACATTTCCCCCGCGCCAGTTTTACATCATGTTCTACCCACTTGCCTGCGTGTGTAACTTAATATTAAACCGCATTCCTCCTCCACTTGTTGCATCCCCTTCCATTTCCAATTTATGGTTATACTGGTGTTGTGCCCGCTTCTTCTACCACCACTCTCTCTCTCTCTCTCTCTCTCTCTCTCTCTCTCTCTCTCTCTCTCTCTCTGTGCCAGCTCTCGGTACAAGTAAGAGAGATAATTTTAACGTTTTTACATTGTAGTATGCGGTATGTATAGTGTACGGAGCGCGAGTATGAGAGATGACGAGGACGATGTTTGTGCCTGTGTGAGTGTGTATTTGTATACTTATGCGGCCGTCGAGACGAAACCAAAGTCGTCGTCGTTCACAGTGCTCAAATATAGAGGCTCTCTCACTGCAGTCTTTGCAGCATAATGTGAGAAAGGGAGAGACCACAGCAACCAATATGTACGTCATTATAGGTAGATAGGTAGGTAGGAAGGTAGGTACCCGCAAACATTCGTACACAATGCACCATTATATGTACCTCTACATACATATACGCAGGAATGACCTGCGTTTATGACTTGTGTGCCATTTAATTCACTCCCTGGTCGCTGAGACTAAGAGGTACATCATGGTGGCGATTTCACCTGAGGGAGTGTCAGATAACGGTATAGTGTTCAGTTTTCCTTTCCTGGGAGGGAGTGGCACAAGAAGAAGCAGAACGTGGTGAAACGAGTAACTTCCATAAATAGAGGTATAGTGATGAGGATCGAGGTTTTCCCTGTAATAGGAAAAAAAATTATCGTCCGTAGGTTATTGGATGGGTTTCCTGCTCGTGGTTACTGTAAAGAACCCCTTTTACGATAAAACCCACTCGTCA
The DNA here is from genome assembly GCF_950023065.1 of Planococcus citri. Classification (NCBI taxonomy): domain Eukaryota; kingdom Metazoa; phylum Arthropoda; class Insecta; order Hemiptera; family Pseudococcidae; genus Planococcus; species Planococcus citri. The sequence goes on from NC_088681.1 coordinate 13,804,019, forward strand.
TGGTAGCAGAGCGTGGCTCTAAAGAACCGAAGACGAAGAAGGGAAAAGGGTAATGGGTTAATTTGAATGTAAAATTAGCCAAATGAGGGCGATCACGACGACCAGGGACACGGCGAACTGGCGAAGAAATATTGCCTGGTACGCGTTTTTCTCTATATCTATTTCTCACTGTTGTGTTGCTGTTGTGGTGTGTGCTTCTCTGCTTCATCTGTATATGTATGTAAATGAGTCATTGAAATTTTACGCTTATATATGTTCGGGTTATGTGTGTATGTGTTCAGATTCGGGGTTAGGTTTGGATGTCCGCTGTCTTCCTAAGGTGCGCCGTTGTTTTTTTTCCTCCTCTCCTTGTTCAAGGTTTCGAGTTTTTTGTATTTTTTTTTTTTTTACGCTGAAATTAGCCCGCTCCTAGAAAAGTATCAACCGGTATTGAGTTGGTGATTGAATGCCGCGTGATGGAAGGGGGTGTGGGGAACTGGACTGGAACAGTGGAACTTGGAAGAGGGTTTGTTCATTCTTTTATAATCTGCATGGAGAAAGTTGTAGGTTCGTGTGGTAACTGGCAAAGGAACGCCATTACAGTTTGGGTGTTGAATTGTTGATTTTTTGAAAAACGTGTAGAAAAACAGAGCTGTTTCGCGCCTAAAATCAGTACTCTCTGTGATTGTAGGAACGAGATTGAAAGAAAATGCCCGCATCTGGTTTTATTTACAGATATGTTGTAGGTGAATAAAATCACAATAAACCCGCGAAAACAGAGTGTCTAGCTCACGCATTTGCTAAAAAAATTTTGAAAAAATGAAAAAAAAATCATCCGAGTGAATGTTTTTCATTAGATCTCGAATTCTGAATGTGAAAATTATGAAAATAACTTGCTAAAAGTCTTGAGAATTGCAACACTGGAGTTATTGCGAGTCACAGCTCCAGGTGGCCTTTGACTCAAGGCTCGAATATTATGGTGTATATTTTCAAAATAATTTTGTCATTTTTTTCACTAAAAATATCATAATATTTTCTCGCTGAAATGGAAATTTCTCATTTTTTTGCCAATAATGGTCACATTCTTCTCCCTTCCCTCTTCTCCTCCCTCCCTATAAATTGAATAAACACGTTTTTAAAAAAATAAGTGTCACTGTTTTCACCAAAAATGATATCAGCTTCTTCCAATAATTAAATTGTCAACTTTTCGGATTATTTCTCCACTTTTTTTTTTTAAATTCAGAAAACAAAAACAGACAATTAATTTTCTTTTTTTTAAGGAGAGTTGACGGGGGGGAGGGAGGTCAAATGTAGTGTGTCTAATAGTGCTGCTTATCCTGCTTTCCCCACTTTTGTATAGTTCTATCCTGATTTCGTTCTGCTTTTTTTTTCAAAATTGTCAAAAAAGTACAGTTTTTTTTGTCGTTTTTTTAAATGCCATAAAGGTTATGTTTTTTGATAAAAATGCCAAAAAAAATGTTGTTTTCTCAGGTTAGCAAAAAAAAGTTCTGTGTTCAACCAAAATTTCAAAAAAAAAAAAAACACTGTTTTCTGCCAAAATTGTAGGTCTTGTTTTTATTTCGACTCTAATGAATTTTCATTAGAGTCGTATTTTTAATAAAATTATTAAAAAGTCATTATTTTTTTATTTGCCAAAACTGTCAAAAAGACTTAATTTTAAGTAAAATTTTGCATTTTTATTGTCGAATTCAAAATTAACGAAATAAAAAATCTCCTTGTTGAAAGGTTTCAATTTTTGTGAGCATTGCTAAAAAAAAGTCTTGTTTTTTGCAAAGTTTGTCAAAATTGTCAAAAATTTCCATTTTTTTCCAAAAGTATCAAAAATTTCCATTTTTTCCCCAAAAGTGTCAAAAATTTCCATTTTTCTCCCAAAAGTGTCAAAAGTTCCATTCTTCCCAAAAAGTGTCAAAATTTCCCATTTTCCCCTCAAAAGGGTCAAAAAGTTCCATATTTCTTCCAAAAGTGTCAAAATTTTCCATTCCCCCCTCCCCCCAAAGGGTCAAAAAGTTCCATTTTTCCCAAAAAGTGTCAAAGTTCCATTTTTCCAAAAAGTGTCAAAAAGTTCCATTTTTTCCCCAAAAGTGTCAAAAATTTCCATTTTTCTCCCAAAAGTGTCAAAAGTTCCATTCTTCCCAAAAAGTGTCAAAAATTTCCATTTTCCCCTCAAAAGTGTCAAAAAGTTCCATTTTTTCCCAAAAGTGTCAAAAAGTTCCATGTTCCTTCCAAAAGTGTCAAAAATTTCTATTCCCCCCTCCCCCCAAGGGTCAAAAAGTTCCATTTTTTCCAAAAAGTGTCAAAAAGTTCCATTTTTTCCCCAAAAGTGTCAAAAAGTTTAATTTTTTCCCCAAAATTGTCAAAAATGTCCATTTTCCTCCCAAAAGGGTAAAAAAGTTCCATTTTTTCCAAAAAGTGTCAAAAATTTTCATTTTTCCCAAAATGTGTCGAAAATTTCCATTTTTCTCAAAAAGTGTCAAAAATTTCCTTTTTTACCAAAATTTTCCCCAAAATGTACTGTTTTTTTTTTTTTTTTTTTTTTTTTTGCTAAAATTGTCAAATACTTAGTCCTATTTTTTGTTAAAACTTTCAAAATAAAAATGCCTTAATTTTTTGTAAAATTTTGTTACATTTTTTGCCGGATTCAAAATTGACAAAAAGTTCCAATTTTTGTTATAATTGTTGAAAAAAGTCCTGTTTTTTTCAAGTTTGTCAATGATGCCAGAAAGTTTCATTTTTTTCAGAAATTGTCTTGTCTCATTTTTCACCCCTGAATTGCTTAAAAAAAAAAATTGAAAATTCCAACCTTTTCCCCAGAACATTTACATAGAAAGTAGAAATCGATTTTTGTCTTTGGTCTATAATGTTTGTGTTTTTTCTGCCAGAATATTGTAGTGTAGGAACTTACTGTTTTTTCCAAAATTATCAGAAAAAGATCCTATTTTTCGGTCCAAGTGTCAAAGAACCCTGTTTTTTGCTCAAATGACTAAAAAGTGCAATGGCCAATATGGTCATGAAAATATGTACCCATACTTTTTTTTTTTTACCAGTGTTGATGTTGCTGAAAAAGGTTCAGTTTTTCATCAAAATGATTAGAAAGTCCCATTTTTGCAAAAATTGTCAAAAAGTTTCAATTTTTATAAAAATTTCTGAGTTTTTGTTTTTTTTTTCTCTTATAAAATATTCAAAGCATAGATTTTTTCTTCGCTGTTCAAATACTTCAGTTGTTTCTTAAATTTCCAAAAAAAGTCTAGTTTTTTTCCAAATTAGTCAGAAAGTCCAGTTTTTGCTAAAATTGTCAAAAAGTGCTGTTTTTGGCCTAAAGTGTCACATAATTAGCCCTGTTTTCTGTCTATGTCAAAAAATTGTTGTTTTTCACCAAAATTACTATTGTCTCACTTTTTAGCCAAAATGTCTACCAAGGTTGTTTTTTCTTCCATTTCTTTAATTAAACTTTTTAATCTTCCATTTTATTCTTTACTTTGTGAATTTCTATTTTTTTAAAAATTGAAACATTTTGACTGTTCTAAACTTCTAACTTCAAAAAATTATGGCTTTAATAAATTTAAATCCCCCTCTCCATCAAATTGAAACATTTTGAAGAAATGTCCTTCCTTCCACAAGCACAAGCCCTGTTTTTGTCCTGCTTCAGCAACCCAGAATGTTGTCTCATTCGTTAGACACCTTGAAATATGTTTCATCTTGGTATAGCTTGAATTTTGAAGATGATTGAAATGTGCAAAGGATCTTTTTTTGCAGAGAATTTAATTTTTTACAAGGAGGGTCCTTTGTACATTTGAGGTAGGTAGGTACCTATTTTCAAAATGGGAGGAGATAAGTACATATCATCACATCAGGCAAGCAGCAAGCTGGAAAACTGGAAACGAAAAAAAAGTAGTTTGATAGTTTCATTTTTTCAATTATCTCAAAGTCAAAATTTTGATCCCAAAAATTAATTTGGAAGAAATGGCGATTTTTGAAACGAGCCAATACTTTTTGAGCCCACTGTAGTGACTGCAGTCCTGTTTCTTTGTAACGAATTCAACTTGTACCAGAACGGCAACACTGTGTATTTAGCACGCTGCGTGAAAACTCGACTCGTCCATCGTCCGCCACCCCCTCCCTCGTTCGGTTCATAAAACGGAACGACGAACTTACCCGAAAGTCGAACGTACGGGCAGGGAATTGGGGAAATATTCATTATGCGGTGGTGCTGACATGGCGTCTTGTCTTCTTGGTTCAACTTCAACTTCGTGGTTGTGATGTGATTTTGTTCTTCTCCTCGTCCTCACTACTCAGTACTCGCCGACTCGCCGTGTTTTCATTTTATTTCCATTACGAAACTAACTGAACCGAACCGCGAACTAAATCAGCTCGAATTCATTTTGTATTATTTGTATCGTCGTTTAGTTTTTTTTTCACGGTGACGGTGTGCTGGTGCGGGTGTAGTGTATGCATCATTGTTCTTTGAAATTATCGTCGTTTATCGTTATCTTTTTTCCCTATCTCCGTCTGCTGACTGAGTGCTGAGTGTTGTGGTGGGTTTTAATAATATCGGGTTGATTCTTTTTTCGTTCGCGTTGCGAACTCGTGGTGAGGTTATTTTTCGCTATATTCGTCGTAATGGTAATGGTCGCATTCGCATGTGTTTGAGTGTTGGTGACAATGTTTTTATGGAGTGCTCGACTCGAGTTTATAGCCCGTGTATTGTTTGTTGTGCGATTACTGAATGATGATCGGTGGTAATACTAGTGTTGTATGTGTTTGATGAGAATGACGACGATCATTTTCCACCCTTTTTGTCGAAGGTAAAATGCATTTATATTGATGTAGTTTGATGTTAATATTGCTCGAATGTTCGAATTATACGGGCATAAAGGAGTAGTAAGCTTCGTATAGTTACACCCAGTTCGGCGATAAGAATTTTTGATAACGTTCGATGTACGCGTGTAAAGGCGGCTATCGGTAGTGCTTTATTCGTAATTTACGAGTATTATCCATTATCCAATCATTATTATTCATCATTCGATCGTTTTGTTTTATTGTTTGATGTGTTTCGCGAATCTTACGATTAAAAAACACGTTGAGGGAAAGGGAAATTTCGTAATTCGTTCGAGTGTCGCGACACCTGATCGTTACCACCCCCCGCGAGTGCCAAAAAAAAATCGCACCACCTCTGGAATCTGCTACGTCTAGACAGCTCCTTCCGTGTTCCGTTCCGGTGCCTTTATGTCTGTGCTGTGAATTTTTTTGTTTACGTCTAGGTTTTTTGAATTTTCACCTTTTTTTAACGGATTTTTTTGGAAAATGGCTTCTGATTTTTGTCGATTTCTTAATTTTACTCTGATTTTATCGGTAATTTGAATGAATAATAATTATTAATTAGTTGAACACTCGAACGTACGATAATGACAATTAACGAAGGAGCATTTCGAATTTCGTAACTCGTACGTTCGGTAACTGTGAGCCTTGAAACGATTTTCTACACACGTCGTTTTTTTTTCTTTCCTCAAAGAATAAGGAAAATTACCTAATTTGATTTCACACATTGTATATTTCGTATTGCTAGAGTTTTATTATTGTGTAAATTTCGATTAGAATTACGTATATTTTGCAGACTCTCGTGTCGATGGTGATTTCATTCCTTGTGTTTTTTTTTTTACGATGTTACAGGTTGAAGAATATACTATACGCGATACGAGAAGACGGGCCGAGTATAATATACACGAATCAAGATGTGAATTAAAACGGCTTTAAATTCGAGCACGAGCAATTATATCGTCGTATAGAGTTACCATATACGTATATTTCGATATTGAACAACACACCCGTATAATATAAAATGACGCATTCGTCTCAAAGGTTCTGTTTACGATGGAATAATCACCAGTCGAATTTGTTATCCGTGTTTGATCAGCTATTACACGATGAGTCGTTTGTCGACGTTACGATCGCCGTCGAAGGACAGTTATTAAGAGCCCATAAGATGGTGCTGTCCGCATGCAGTCCATATTTTCAAGTTAGTATATCGAATGTGTTAACTTATACAATGTACAGTATGTATTTGAAGCCATGTGCGTAATGTTCATTATTATGTTTTGTGAACTGGTCGGTTTTGACTTTGTTCTTTCGTATAGAACGTGTTGATAGATACTTTGTGTGATGAAAACCAAGATCAGCGTACTTATGCCATCATCGTCGTATTCGTATTTTCATCGTGTGCCTATAAACGAAGCACCAGCAGTGCATATGTGTAGTCTAGTGTCATTTTGTAATGTTGAGATACGATGTAATGTGAAACGCATGCCATCGATACACAAGCACGAGCAGATTGTACGTATTGTGGTTGTCTGCCCGGTACGGTGTAGTGCCATGCAACAAGTAGCTGTATCGATTTCGAAGGGGTCACGATGAAGTTCACGGTGAAGGTGAATTTCGTCTAGAATTTAGGTTTATAGAGCATCTTCTCGTAGCGTCGTGTTGAATTTTGTCTTCGTTTCACGTGTATGAGGGTGAGAATTGACTGTTGGGGTAGGTTTAGTTGGGTTTTGATTTTGGAAAGGACTGAATACGGTGGTTTTGATTCGAAATAGACGTTGGAATTATTTTCAGTTGGATGGAAAATGGTTTGAAAATTTATTTTGTGCATCGAAAGTTGATAATTATTATTTTTAAATGATGTACGAAAGTGTTTCGATGAGAATACTGTCATGTGAGATGCTGTGTGGTGTAATTTTTCGTAAAGTTCGGTGTTCGAAATTGAATTAACCTTAATAAAATGGCATAATGAGTTACCTACGTTCGAGCTTATTTCACAACTTCCGCATCTATTCTTCGACAAATTACTAATCTCTGATCATTTTTTCACCTCTGTTCCAGGCGTTGTTCGTCTCGCACCCGGACAAGCACCCAATAGTGATCCTAAAAGACGTACCTTTCGCCGACATGCGTTCGTTACTGGACTTCATGTACAGAGGCGAAGTAAGCGTCGACCAAGACCGTCTAACTGCCTTCCTAAAGGTCGCCGAATCGTTACGTATCAAAGGCCTGACCGAAGTAAACGAAGAAAAATGCGACCTGCCTTCGATCGCCTCTTCGCTGCTATCGAACCAACACCGTTCAACGCCACCTCCGGCTGCTCCTCCGCCGCCTCCGAGTCTGCACAGGATACACCTAACGCAGCCTTCATCCTCCGCATCGTCGTCTTCCTCGACGACTTCGTCGAACGCTAAACGATGCGCATCTTCGCCCAGCAATTTTAATCCGTACTGCGGTAGTAATGCTTCGGCCATGTATAGTCAGAAACGAAAACGAGGCAGGCCTCGTAAGTTATCCGGCGGTAGCGATACGCCATCGGGGGCGTCACCCGAACACGAGATGAACACCGATGGCGATTTGAGGAATTCGGCCAGTTTCGCCGATTCTCCTTATGGTAAGTTGAGGATACTGAAGACCAAAAGAAATCACTCGAAAGTTGTACCAAAAAAGTGTACTCTAATATGATTTATCGTGTTTTTAATTACTTAGGTCATGGACCACCCGATTTATTGGAAGTCAATATGACCGAGCATTCGCAAAATTCGCCGAGTTCGTTCTCAGAGGACCACAATCTAGGATCTCCCGAAGCCAGCATGGTCGAAGACGACGACTGCTGTATAAAAACCGAACCAAACGAAGAATCCGGTGGCGCTGCGTTCCAAGGTATTGTATTGTTGTACTGTCCTACGATGACCTCGTTAAGCCTCCTAGTCGTCATTCAGCTTCCAGTATTTTATTAATATATGCCTATGTGTATTATTCGCCTTGTTGTTTATATACAGAATGCAAAAGTCCTCATCAAAAAGATAGCCCGAATTCGAGGTCGCAGTCTCAGACGCCAACTGGTCAGTCCGAAAGATATCCACCTGGTTAGTTTTGTTGGATTTTTTTTTCTTTCTCTATTACGTATCAATTAACTAACGATATCTGGTAGCGAACATCCCCCTACCGGCTACCGTCTGCGTTGATCAATTCAGACATCGCACCCTACCATTTAAAGGACCCTTTTCAAGAGTCAATATACCTGCTATTTCCTTTTTACATTCGTATAAACATATTGTATTGTTCGTGAAAAACGACACGACCTGCTATATAGACCTACTGCGGTGGTGTATACGAAGGTATTATACGCACTGTAATTTTTTTTTTTTTCAATGGTGGATACTGATTTATGATTTTACAGCAGACAAGCAGTTCGTTGTTGAATTTACTCAAATGAGAGAATTACCGGTGTGACCGCGTGTGTTAATCTTAATTTTCTTCTCGTTCGCGTTGTTTTAATTTTACGTACTTACGTAGACGTACCTCTACTTTGATTAGTAGATTTTTAATGTTGTGTGTAATATTGCAAACAGATGGGTCACCTTCCTCTTAGTTTATTGTATTTTTGGATTTTCGAATTTCATCGACGATGATTCATAACCTTTTTTTTTCCGCATATACTTTTATCGCAAATATATATTTTTAGTCGTTATTTTACTAATGTAGATACCATTTTTATGTACGTAATTATTTTTTGATTTTTTTTTAAAAACAAATTTCTATCCAGTTTTATCAGTTAGTTGGTGAAGTTTTTTGGTGGGTCGGAAGAGAGAGATAATCGGTTGGAAGTGAGGTTGAAAAAATGTTAATTGCTGCGATAATCAGAAGCATGATTAGCCCAGTTGGAAAATTTTTGATTCGAGCGGTTGAATTGTGTGATCTTCCTTTCTATTTTCATGGTTCTTTGGGGAGAGGAGAAGAATGCAGAGGGGAGGGGAGGGGAGGTCGAACTAGGAAATCTACTTGTGCGAAAATTTCCAATTTTTTCCCCTCAAACAATGTCAATTTTTATCGAGATGGATGTGAGAATCATTATCTGTCAAATTTTGAGTTTCTTTTTTTGAAAATTCTAAAAATTGTGTCTTAATTTTTTTCAACGAAATCTTACTTCTGGTTTAAACTTTTTTCTGCCATGTCTAATTTTATTTTTCTGTTTTTTTTTTGTTTTTTTTTTGAAAATTATGTTTAATTGATTTGATGAACAAGAAAAATTGGCACAAACAATTTTTGCTACTATAGGCTTATTTTAGTTTTTCGAAAGGGTAAACCTGTTTTTTAGGCAACAATTTTCAAACAATCAATTTTTTCTTGGTTCAGGATCCAATTTTTTAATTAATTTTTTCCAACTTTTTTTTTTGATGCTATTTCTGTATTTTTTTTTTTTTTAAATCAAAAGTGATGATTATGAAAACTTGAGTTGATAAAAAAATTAGTTATTGTGTTGAATTTGTTTCGGTGAACAATTTTTGATTTTTTTTTTAGCTTTGTGAATTGTTTGAAATTCATGTATTTTTTGCTGTGATTGAAAAAGTAATATTTTCCAAAAATCGAGAAGTTGTGTGGGTTCTGAATATTTAGTTTTTTTCCTTCTTTTAAGATCAAATTTATAAGCAAATTTTCAATATTCATTTTTAGGAAAAATTTCTGTAATTTTTCTCAATTTTAAAATTATGTTTTTCAAAAATGAAAATTGTAAAAATTTACTGAATTGAAAAATTGATTTTCTTCTGATGAGAAAATTTTAAATTCCTTTCGTTGCAATTTTTTTTGCATTTAATTGGACAACAGGTAGGCACTATTTTTCAAAAATCGAAAAGCCTTGTTGGTTCAAAATGTAGAGTTTTTTTTTGTTTTTTTTATGAGTGCAGTAGAGGGGAGGGGGGTTGAATTTTTTGTTAGTTTAAATTTCTTTTTTCTCATTTGAGGGGAGGGGAAGGAAGTCTCGTTTACTGTTGTGAAACAATCATTCTCAAACCAATCATTTTTTTCTTCGTTCAGGATTGGTTTTTTCTAATGAAATTTTCTAGGTATGTAATTTTTTTTTGGAAATATTTCTATGAATTTTTTTAGGGAGGGGGGGGGTGAAAAATGTTATATATTTTTTCGTTGCTAATTTTTTGAAATCCATGATTGTGCTGTGATTGAAAAGCAGTTATTTTTCGAGAATCAAAGAGGTGAGTGTTGGTTCAAAATTTTGAGTTTTTGGAAGGGGGGGGGGGTAAGCAGCTCCTCAAATTTGCGTTAGTTTTACACCTCTTTTGTGTGAAGTGGTAAGATTCAAATAACTTTTGGTAGGTGAGAAATTGATTTTTTTAAAAGAATTGGCGGGCGGAGAGAGGGGAGAGATCAGATTTTTGCATGAGTATACTTTATGCATTTTGAATTCTTCAATTTTAGTCATCATTGTCTCGTTTTCTCCATTTTAATTACTCAAATAAATGAGTGGAAAGAGAGAAGGGGTTGAGTAAAAAGAAGGTTGAAATTTGAAAATTTTCATTTCATTTGCTAATTTGAAAAACTTGCATTAATTTTTTTGTTCAAGTACAAACAATATTTTCTTTTCTTTTTAATATAATTTTTTTTTTTTATTAATTATTAGTTATGACAAAAAATATATATTTGCCATCAAAACCAAAAAAAAAAAATGTAAAATTATCTATCAAAAAAAAAAAAAAAAAAGTCATAAGAGAAAGGTACTTCATCTGATTTGTAATTTTTTTTCTTTCTTTTTTTTGTAAAACGTTTAATTTTGGTGATTTAGTGTTTGGTTATTTTTTTCCTATTTTAATTTTCGATAAACAGAGAAAACTGGCTCAAAATTTTTGTATGTAAAGGTAAGTTATAGTTTTTGTAGTCGTTTTACTGTACACCTTTTTTCATTGTATTTTAATTACAAAAAAAAAAAACTCGAGGAATGTGTCCCATCCGTTTCAATTTGGTTTTCGTGTCTTTTTTGAGGGATTTTTCGTTATCTTTGTCTCGATCATGTAATGTATTTTATTAATTCTTTTTTTTCCAATTTTTTTTTATTTGTTTTAATGCTAACGATCCAGTTTGGATTAAATGAATAGGTTGGTATGTAGGTAGATTTGTTTTAGTTGTGACGATTGAATTTTTTTTTTTTATTAATATTTTGGTCGCAAATTATACGACTTGTGAGGATAATTTATTTGTCATATTCACTTTTTTTATTGTTTCAATTAATTTGATTTTCTTTGGTAAATCAACGATGATGGGATTCATTCTATAACGAGTCACTTTTACTTAATATTTACGTCGTAATTAATTAATAGGCTTTTTTTTTTTTTTTTTTAGATATTTTTTGAAAAAAATTCTATCCTACTTTACTAATTTCACACCTTTTTGGTTCTTGCAATTTTATAGATAAATGCCAATGGAAAGAGATACTGAAACGACTGAAGAAACCTGAAATCACCATCCGAGTAGAAAACAACGATAAGCAACCCGAAGAGAGCGGATTATCGATCAGCGCCGTTGTAAACGACCGAAAATCAGGCACCTCAGGAGGCGAGTCGACGTCGTCCTCCAAAAACACCAACAACACTAATAGCGGCAACGTTGTGGATGGCAAATGCTACTCGTTAGATAATTTTTACAACAATTCATCCGAGACTGGGCCTGGCTCATCGAGTTCGGGCGGTGCGAAAAACCATAATCAGAACCAGCACGTTATACACTCTTGGTATTCGGAATCGCACCAGCAGACCGGATACTTTATGGATGCGGACGGAGACGGAGACGACGTCGACGAAGAAGACGAAGCCATGTTGAAATACGAATACGAATCGTCGCGTATTGCAGCCCTTGCCAGTAACGCTTCTAGTCCCGGAGGCGGCTCGAGCTCCGGTCAAGTTCCGGTAGCTGTGACCGTCTCGACGACTCCGGCTACCGGTGCTGCGGCCAACGAGCACTCTAAACCGTTGGATAAGTCATCGGTGCGCAGATACTGCGTGCAAGTGGCCGAGCATCTGTTTCAGTGCACGTTATGCTATAAAACCTACACCCATATTAGTAACTTTAGCAGGCATTTTTTGAGCGCTCATCACGGTCTCAGGCAAGAAATACCGTGCCCGGTTTGTTACAGGATATTTACCCGAAGGGATAACATGCTGACGCATATGAAACAAGTGCATCGTATCACGGTCACTAGAGGCTTGGCTACCAGTATAATTCAAAAACTTTCGGCCGCCAATGAATCGGCCTCCGGAGCTAGTTCGGATAATCAAATTAATTCCAATTAGGGTCTCCGCAGCCTCCCCATTTCTCCTCGAGGTATTATACGAAAGTTGTGGTACGAAGACGAACGAATCATTGACCCCCGTGGAACAACGATGATACCTATACTGGTGTTTTTCTTCTTTTTACTATATGTTTCGTATTTTCGACGTGTTGTTTTATTTATTATTCTTATTGTTGTTGTTGTTTTATCCTTATTATCTTTCTCCTTTTATTTCTTTTTCTTCTCTCTCGATACTGCGTGGAGACTGCGGAGTTAGCCAAAGTTTTCGAAAAACTACGAATTTTTTTTCGCTTGTGATATTAGTTTTAAATTTTTCGTCGTTTTTGTTTTGCCATTAAGTAGTCTATACTTTTAATTAACGAAATTGTACGTAGTACGTGTGTGTGTATGTGTAATTTTTGATGTTTAATTACTGCTACTCTTTTTCTGTTTTTTTCCTTTCTTTCGAATTTTTTTATTTTCAAATACGTAGAGGAGTTATTTTTATCGTAGGACTTTGAAAACTGGTTTTCATTTTTTCCCTTTGGGATGACAAATTTTATTCTAGTGTTTTAAATTTCTTTTTTTTTGGAAAAATTAACAAATTAGCAAATAATACAATTTGATAGAGCTTTTCAAAAATTGGATCGAAAATTTCGAATTTCGTGATTATTTTTCAAACAGTAATTTTTCAATCAAATTAGTAAATTTTTTCACAAGTCAATTTTTCTTGCAACGTGTTAGCTGTGTTTTTCAAGCGACGAATATTTTCATTTCGCTCGCGAATAACTTTTCGAAGTACTTAATTATTTTTATTTAACTAACGAACGAGAAATAGACTGCGATTTATTTAGAAAATATTGAGATGTTTCTAACAATTGGATATTTCTTTGTGATTTTTATTTTTGTCTGTAGCGTAAATTTTTAATTTGGAAAAATTTACGTTTTATTTTGAAAAATGTGAATTAATATTTAGGTGTATTTGGATGATTCGAACTGAATCGTTCGCGAACGAATGTATCTTCTTGATCTTGAGATCTTGAAATAGTTGGATTTTTTAGATTAAAAGTTCTTTTTTCCCCTTCTAAGGCGAGAAAGGCTAAAAAAAATTAGAAGCAGGGCTGTGAACATGAATTTTAAAAATAGGTACTCTGTTCCCACTTCTCACATCCAACTGTTTAAAGAATTGTTGGGGGGGGAGGGGGGTCAACATTTTTCCTTTGAAAAAAAGATTTGGTGAAGTAGAACTTTCAAGTTTTTTACTTTGACTGCTTGCATTTTTTTTTCTTCTCTTTTCCCCTCTCCCAGAAATTTTGTTTTCCGAATCCAATAGAAAAATCAGGGATTGTTTGAATTTCCTTCACATTAAAAAATGAGATTTTCCTTCATTCGCAACCCCCCCCCTCCCTTCCATAAAAGTAATGATTTTTTTTTGAAAAAAATGGCAACCTTGCTGAACAATCTTCTTATTGATCAGCGCAGAACGAATTTTCTCTACTACTAATCACATCTTAGTTCAGACATTTGTAAATGATTCATTCCCAAATTCGTTCGCGAACGAATCTTTTTTGCTATGATTTTTTTCTTGAGTAATTTATTTTGAATAGTTGAATATTTTGAAATGAGCAAATCTTAGTTCAGACATTTGTGAATGATTCATTTCTCAAACTCGTTCGCGAACGAATCTTTTTCGCTATGATTTTTTTCTAGAAGAATTTATTTTGAATAGTTGAATATTTTGAATTGAAATGAGCAAGTACTATATTTTAGTTCGCGAACGATTTTTATACAAATTTTTGTACGAATCGTTCGCGAACGAAAACGTTGTGATTGAAAACTACTCTTTTGCAAATAAAAAGAAAGCAATTTATTCACCAACTGTTATTAGGAAATGTTCATCAGTTCAGTTTTGACTCCCAAGCAGGCACTTAGAATCACTTGTGAAGAAGATTCATTCGTTCGCGAACGATGTAACCATCTCTAGTTCCGAAGTGATTCTTTCGTTCATGTAAAGATTTTTCATTTGGAGTTTGTTTGTTAGTGATTGATTCATATTTACTTGGAATAGATTTCTGATTTCGTTCTCGAACGAATCTTTTCTTGGTTCGATGCTCTCGAGTCGTTTGCCGATGAATCATTTCAAATTTTTACCGACCAACAATTCACTTTCAAACTTTTTGTTTCGTTCTAAAATGATTCGTTTTCGAGGATGATTCGTTCGCGAACGAAATAATCACTTGTAGTTTAGAATTGTTCATTTCGTTTGTATAAGATTAATTTTCAATTTTCATTAGCAAAGGAATGCCTCTGCTCGTGATTCAATATAGTTGACCTTCATTTTTCGGTTTTCGTTCACGAACGATTCGTTCATCGATTTGATTCTTTCGTTCATTGAAGAATCAGTTCAGAATGTATTCAATTTGCCTACAATTCTTATTCAAAGTGTTTTTTTTTTTCGTTCATAATTGAGTCGGTTTTGTGGATGGATTGTTGTTCGCGAACGAATGAATCACTTCCATCTATAAAGTAGTTGTTGAGTTAGTGAACGATTCTTTTTTCGATGTGATTCTTCTGTCTGTTGATGAATCAATTCTGATTTCTCATTTCTGATCACTGGCTTCTTAATCGACGAATTTTTTTTTCGTTCAAAAATGATTCGTTTTCGAGGATGATTCGTTCGCGAACGAAAGAATCACTTGTATTTTAGAAATGTTCATTTCGTTCGTTCAAGATTCATTTTCATTAGGAAAGTAATGCCTCTGCTCGTGATTCAATCTTGTTGACCTGTATTTTTTGGTTTTCGTTCACGAACGATTCTTTCTTTGATTTGATTCTTTCGTTCATTGGAGAATCAGTTCAGAACGTATTCATTTTACTTGCCTACAATTTTTTTTCTTTCAAAAATGATTCGTTTTCGAGGATGATTCGTTCTCGAACGAAACGAATGAATCACTTCTATCCTAGAAGTGATCGTTGAGTCCGTGAACGATTCTTTTCACGACCGAGTCATTCATGTTGACATGTAGTTTTCTGCTTTCGTTCGCGAACGATTCTTTTCTCGATGTTATTCGTTATTTGTCTATGAGAACCAATTTTCCAATCGTCATTTCACCTGTGATTCACATCTGAAACTGAAAGTGAGTGTTTTTCGTTCAAAAAAGATTCTTTTTTGAGATGACTTGTTCGCGAACAAAGAATCGCTTTCGCCTCGGAACTTATCATTTAGTGTATGTACAATTCATTTTCACGTGTGATTCATTTATTCGTGATTCGTTCACATTGATCAGTAGTTTTTTGGTTTTCGTTCTCGAACGATTCGATTCTTTTTGCAATGTGGTTCTTTTAGTCATTGATGAATCATTTCAGAAAAAAATTTGTATCCGCCAACAATTCGTATCCAAAATTGAATATTTTCGTTCGGATAGGATTCGTTTTTAGAGTGATTCGTTCGCGAACGAAAGAATCGATTCCATTTTTAGAAATGAATGAATGATCATTTCGTTCATGTCTGATTCACTTTCTTGAGTTGAATTGAGTTAATCGTTCGATAACGATTCGTTTGTAGAATTTATTTGATCGTTCACTTTTCAGTCATTATTTTGAAAAAGAATCATATTTTCCATCGATGTGTATGTTGAAAAAAAAAGAATCATCGCCCTAAAAGTCTCGTTCTTTCTTCTCGAAATCATCCAATACACCTGTAAAATTCTACGATTATTCTAAAATTTGTTACTTTTTTTAGTCATTTTGTATTTAGTTGAAATTGATTTTTAAATTAGTAAACAGAGTAATGCTTTTATTTGCTACTTTATTGTCTTTCAGTGCTTTAGCACTATTTATACTCATTTTTAAATGTTTAACAATTTTAAACTTATTATCGATGATTTTTTTTTCTCCTTCTAATATCGAATCAAAATTCATTTTGTCTTCTTTTTCTCGTTTTAATAGAGGTAACTTTGCGTCGCCAATGACTCAGTTTTAATTTTTTTTCCCTCGGTTTATTTGTTTCATTAACAAATCCCGGTGATCAGCTCACTGCTGAAAAAAAAATTGAAAGAAATTTTACGTTCAAATTTGCCTTACTCGTATCGTTGTAGAATTAATTTATTTTATAAGTTATTTATTTATCGAAGAAGTTCGCCATTTTTTCGCAACTGAAAGTATAACGATCTCAACAAAAAAAAATGAATGCAAAAAATATTAGTTATTTTTTTCTCTCGAGGTAACCTTATTAAAATATTATTAATGGGTTCATACTCCCGCGTTTATTTTTCGATACGCGTATTTAATTTTATTTAATTCATTTATTATGTTAATCGTTAGTTCAATATTACTTTACGTATTTGCGAAGAATGATGAAGAATTGGTCGAGAAGTCGATGTTGGTTCTGTTTGGCCTTTTATTGTTATAGAAATTGAATTTTTTTGTGATAAATTATCATTTTAAAAATTATTTTTAGTAGTTATTTGTATGTAAATATGTATAACATTTAATCGATACGTCCTTAAAAAGACTTGAGAATTGGATTAATTTTTTCGTTACGTATTTTAAAGTTTAATTTTCTGCCTCTCGTTCGTATATTTCCGAGTGAATTTACGTCTACTTCTTCTTCTTCTTGTCTGCTGTTTTATTTAATTATCTCGATATGATGTTTACTTTCTCCTAGTGGTATGACTAGTCTCCCTTCCTTTTCCCGTTCGCTCGTCGCCAACCCTATCGAATGGATTTAATTCGAAGTACTTAATAGAATTTCTCGTGTCAGCATATCTTGCCAATAGAAAATTTAATTTATTTAAAAAAAAAAAAAGGTAAACGTAGCGACAAAAGGTGGGAAAGAAGGGTAGAGACGAGTCGAATCGTCTATTTATTTAATAAATCATGGTACCTACCTAAAGTGTACTTACCTATTATTATACTTATCTATTTATTTGATACGTCTTGATATTTTTGGAACAGTTTTCCTTTTTATAATTTTCGAATTTTTATTGGTGCATTCGTGTTATAAACACAATATCGAAGTAAAAAAGCAATAAATTGCCCTCGTACTTACCGATTTTTATTTTAATATTCGTTAATGCTCCTTTTCTTATATACCTATTTTTAGTAAAACGGTTGCCTTTGATTTTTTTTCTTCTCTTTAAATTTTAGCCAATTTTTTTTCTTTCATCGAAGTTTACTATAAGTGAGTGTTATTTAATGAAACGATTAAGGAATTATACTATTAATCAATATGTACGCAATATATTTTGTTTATCGATATTATTTTTTTGTCGTGTTTTTGTTTTTTTTTCTTCTTTTTTTTTTGTTTTTACGTGTATTAATTTACGTTTTTTTTCTTTTTCTCATGTGTCTTTGTGTAAAGAAGTTTGTATTTGGTAATGGGTACTTAATAGCGATATTAACGAAACATATCCATTTGTTACATTCGTTGAAAGATTATTTCAATTACAAATTTATTGTGCCTTATTTTGAAATATATAATATATATTTTTGTTTGTTGACGCGAGTTTTAGGTTGGTTTTTTATTGTTAGGATGATGTAAATGTTTGTGTTGATGTAATGTGTAATCATGTGTTGTTATCGTCTCATTTTGAAGTATGAGTTACAAGTTGGTCGTTCGCGAACGAAATACTCTTTTGTGAGTTGGAATTTGAAAATTTTCCAACGTCTTGATATTTCACACATGCTTTTTACGAAAAAAAAAATCGTTCGAGATCATTCGCGAAGGAATCATTTTTTTCACTGAACCGTTCGCGAATGAACTATTGGAAACTAGAATCACAAGTTGGTCGTTCGCGAACGAAACTTTTTCTACTGAATCGACTGAAATTGAACATGGTATTTTCATTGTTGATATTTTTTCATCGCCACCTGGCCTCGTACTCGCTTCTTTTTTTCGAGCAAATCGTTCTCGAACGATCTCATGAACGAACCGTTCGCGAACGAATGAGTCGAATTTGAAGGGGCCATGTGAAACAGTTTTTTTCTTCAAATAATACTTCCCAGTATTGTTTATGTTTTGAACCTATTTTTATCAAGTGAGTCGTTCGCGAATGACCGAAATGAATCACAGCTTCATCGTTCGCGAACGAAATTCTCTCTACTGTGTCGATCAAAATGATTGAATTCGAAGTAATTTTGATTATTTTCATCGTCATCTCATTCTGAATTTTTTTGAGCGAATCGTTCATGAACGATTGTTGTGAATCATGATCGAATCGTTCGCGAACGAATGAGTTGTGAATTTTAAAAGGACTGTAGGGCAGGTTTTTTTTTCAAACAATATGCCCTAATATTGTTTTGGAAACTTTTTTTCTCAAGTGAGTCGTTCGCGAATGACCGAAATGAATCACTAGTTCATCGTTCGCGAACGAAATTCTCTCTACTTCATCAATCAAAATTGAATTTGAAATTTTGCATTTTGATTATTTCCATTGTCATTTCGTTCCATTTTTTTGAGCGAATCGTTCATGAACAATTGTTGTGAACCATGATCAAATCGTTCGCGAACGAATGATTTGAATTTGAAAAGAGCTGCGTGGCAGGCTTTCTTTCAATTCAAATAATATGCCCTAGTATTGTTTTGAAAACTTTTTTTCTCAAGTGAGTCGTTCGCGAATGACCGAAATAAATCACTAATTCATCGTTCGCGAACAAAATTCTCTCTACTTCATCAATCAAAATTGAATTTGAAATTTTGTATTTTGATTATTTCCATTGTCATTTCGTTCCATTTTTTTTGAGCGAATCGTTCATGAACGATTGTGGTGAACCATGATCAAATCGTTCGCGAACGAATGAGTTGAATTTGAAAAGGGCTGCGAGGCAGGTTTTTTTTTCAAATAATATGCCCTAATATTGTTTTGAAACCTTTTTTTCTCAAGTGAATCGTTCGCGAATGACCGAAATGAATCACTAGTTCATCGTTCGCGAACGAAATTCTCTCTACTTTGTCGATCAAAATTGAATTTGAAATTTTGCATTTTGATTATTTCCATTGTCAGCTCGTTCCATTTTTTTTTGAGCGAATCGTTCATGAACGATTGTGGTGAACCATGATCAAATCGTTCGCGAACGAATGAGTCAAATTGGGGGGGGGGGCTATGAGACAGATTTTTTTTGAACTTACTCGATTCCTGCTAATAATACGGTTTTGAAGTTATGTTTTTAGCGAGTCGTTCGCGAATGAACGAAATGAATCACAAGTTGATCATTCACGAACGAAATAATCTCTTTGAATTGACCAAAAGTTCAAAACTGAACATAGAGTTTTGATAATTTTCAGGGTAAGGCCACCTTGCTTGTTTTTGCTGTTTTTTTGAGCAAATCGTTCTGAAACTATCTTGGTGAATCATGAACAAATCGTTCGCGAACGAAGATGTTGAATTTGATAGGAACTATCAGGCATCCCTCCCCTCCCCCTTTCAATTATATAATATGTGCCAGTATTGTTTTGAAGCCATTTTTTTAGCGAATCGTTCGCGAATGAACGAAATTAATCACAAATTGATCGTTCGCGAACGTTATGCTCCGTATTGAATTGACCTACCTAAATTTAACGTGAAAATTTTTATATTGTTAATTTTCATCGTCAACTCGTTCTAGTTATTTTCTTCGAGCTAATCGTTCAATCGTTCACGAACAAATCGTTCGCGAACGAATGAGATGAGTTATAGCAGGGTTTTTTGATTGATAGGTTCGTACTGATATCTTCGTGAAGCTATTTTTTTTTGAAGTCGTGTATGAGTGATCTACGTGAATCGTCAATTAGTCGTTCGCGAACGAGTCGAATCATTCCCAATTGAATCGGAATCGAGCTTGAAATTCCTATATTTGTGTGTCTCTTTTCATCCAGTTTCTTTTGGGCAAATCGTTTACGAACGAAAATATTTGGTTATGAACGAATCGTTCACGAACGAATGATTCTTTTTTGAATTGTTAGTGAATGGCATTTAGGATGAGTTTATTTTTCTTTCTTGACCCGCCGATAGTGGTTCGAAATGAGTTTTTTATTTTTTTACTTCGCTAATTATGCTGAAATGAGTATTTAATTCAATACTTAGTATTCATTTCAAGAGGAAAATTCATGTCGAAGCGTTCGCGTTGAAGTTTGAAATTTATTCTCACCGAATCATTTTTGGAAAACGGTCGACAATCGTTCGCGAATGATTTTCTTTAAGGTGACTCAAATGCACAAATTGATTTTTTTGAGGAGCCAGTTGTGCGAATGTCTAATTTTTGCAACGTTTTAAAATTACAACTTACAAGATATTCGTTTTTTTGGATTTTTTTACCTGTTAGCTAATTTAACATTTTGCAAATGAATCGTTCATTCGTTCGTGAACGATTGGTTTGGAATTCTGCGTTTTAAATATTTTTAATACTCAATTTTATTTCAAATAATTCAAACAGCATTTTTATGGCTAAATATCAATAAAATTGAAATCTTCGTTCGCGAATGATTCATTTGGAAAGACATCAAAAAATTCAAAACTGAGCAGAATTGTTCATTTTTTTTTTTTGCAAAAAGAAAAAAGTTTTGAAAAAGGGAAATGGAAAAATGAGTTGAAAGCTGAAAAATGGTAAAAAGATTAATAACTTTGATAGAATGTCAAAAAAGATAGAAAAATGAATTTAAAAAACTTGAAAAATTTCAGAAAAATAAATTGAAAAACTTGAAAAAAAATTTCAAAAAAATGAATTTGAAAAACTTGAAAAAAATGTCCAAAATTTCAGGGAAAAAATGAAAATAAAAAATCAAAAAATTGAGTAAAAATTTAGAAATTTGAAAAAAATTCAACATTGAAAAATATGAAAAAAATTGGAAGTTGAAAAATTTTAAATAAATTAAAAATTGAAAAACTTGAAAAAAAATTAAAAATTGTAAAAACTAAATTGAAAATTTTTGATGAAGAATTGAAATGTTTGAGAAACCAGAGGAAAATGAAACGCCAAAAAATTGAAAAAATTTCAATATTTTGAAAAAAAAATTTGAAAATCAATGAAATAAATGACAAAATTTTTGGAAATCTGAAAATTCTGTTCAATTAACGTTGAAAAACGAAAATAATTTGAGGAAAAAATCAACGTAAAATTTAAAGAAATATTTAAATATGAAACAGAAAAACAAGCGAAGTAAAAAATATCAATAAATTCCTATTTTCAAATTAAAACTAAAAAGAAAAAAATTCTATTTTTCTGTCAAAAAAGAAAGATTATCGAAAATTATGAATTCTTCATTCCTAATGTCGGTGTTGAATGTGGAGCTTGTCTTGGGCATGCGTGCCATCCGTGTGTGTGTTATTCCCCCCCCCACCCTTAAAAAAGATCCATCTTCAAAGTTCAAACTACTAAAATGAATTAATTCGCCATTTATTGAATTTCACTAAAACTGATGCAATTATTTTAGCTCGCTTTAAACTGGATCACTATCGAATGGAGTAAGTATAATCGAATGTGTATTTGAAAAGAAAGCAATTTTTTGATTCGCTTAATGAAGTTGTGTAGTAAAATTTTCGTTCAGTTCATTTCGAGAATTTTTATTTCTTTTTTTGGTATCATTTCGTATGTATTTTTTAGTATTAGTTCGCATGATTTTATTTGTATGATTTTATTTTGCGCTGTTTTCATTTTTTTCTGCTCAATTATCTCGATTCAATATTAATTATCGAATTTGCTCGATTTTTCACAGATCTACCGATGCTACGTTTGGTACCAAAATCCGAATTATTGGCCGTATACCATAAAGATGGCAGCGGAGGTCCGTCGCTGATCAAGAACGACCTAGAATCGAACAGCAGTACCAGCGGTGGTAACTCCGGCGCCGCCAACAACAACAACAGTAGCAGTAATTCATCCAGCAACAACAACAACAGCGGAGGAGGCTCTTTAAACCACAGTAATTCCGGCAGCAACAGCAACAACAACAACTCCGGCAGTAATACTAATAATAGCAGTAGTAATAATAATTTAAATATTAATAACAATAGTAACAAAAACAACGCTAGTATTAATAACAGCGGCATCGGCAGCGGCTCCAATAACAACAATAGTAATTTCATAAGTAATAATAATTTTTTATTGAATAACTCGTCGTCGCATTTTATGCTCAACAACGATATGAAATTCTCGCCTCCGCCGCATCTGCTGTCACCCCAAAGCAACAGTTCGAACGCTTCGACCCCGGTAGGGGGCGATTTCTCCGGCACACCGCCCAATAAACCGGCGCCCACTCGGAGAAGGGTGAGGAGACGGGCGACATCCAGCAGCGATCCGGCCGAGCAACTTACCGAGATGTCGGTCCGAGGATTGAATCTGTTCAGGTACGCGTGCATAGACGAAGGAGTGTACAAATGCTTAGAATGCGCCAAAACCGATATCGTCAAGACGTTCAAAAATAAGTACAGTTTCCAAAGGCACGCGTTCCTTTATCACGAAGGATGTCAGCGTAAAGTATTCCCGTGTCCGGTTTGCGGAAAGGAGTTCTCGAGGCCGGATAAGATGAAAAACCATATGAAAACGGTGCACGATTGTTTCATGCCTAAAGAAGTCATGGTACCGAAGGATTGCATATATCCAGCCCCTCCAACCATTCCATTTTTCCTAAGTCCACCCTAAACTTTGTGTGGAGTTCAACTCTGCGACTACTCAGAGAGAGGTCGTTAATAGTATAGTATTGACTTTGCTTTGGTCATTAACGAGCTCCTCAGGTCATTTACATACAATGAATTGGTGTTTCATGTCGCGTTCAAAATCCTCGCGAATCCTTGTTCTCGTTCTTGTTCTCGCCCACCCACGCTTCCATCTCTTTTATTTCAACGTACAGTTTTTTTTAAATATTAATTAACGTACGAAATTTTGTTCTTGATTTTTTTTTTCAATTATTTATTTTGTTGATTTATTTAATATGTACGTTGCTTTTAATGTTGAATTTTTTTTCATTATTATTTTATGGTAGATTCTCTTTTTATAAGTACCACTGTTTGTTGATTCGAATTTTTCTTTTCGTATTTTTTAAGGTTTAATTACGACGACGCGATGGTTTTTGATATTTTAAATATTTTCGATTTATATATTTTCACGTTTATATAATTATTAATTAATATGTTCATTTTTTAAAAAAATTAATCGACGAAAATACCACCTGGTAATTTTAGATTTTATTCGAAAATTATTTTTTACTCCAATGTCGAGGCAATATGTGATGACGGAGTCATTTTTAAAAAATATTTTTTTTACGAAAATCACCAGGCATTTTGCAAAAGTGCGGTACTCCGGGTGTAATCTGATTGGCTGTTCGATGTTTGGTTGGTTTCGTTGCGTTTTGAAAATGGCGTCGGTCGATGTTCGTTTTGTTGTGTAACGAAAATCAAAATGGCGTCCATCGAACACGTTTTTACCAAATTTATCGACGATTGTAGCAATAATTTGTTAATTAATGTAAGAAAAAGATTCAAGTTTGTGTAATTTACTCATCTTTATTGTTTTACGTTTTGTATTTATTTTTTATACGACGATGGTTCTATCGTAAATATTGTTTTCTGTTTTCAAATAAGGTGCTATTGTGGTAAGCTCGATGTTACGGCTGCTGCGAGGTTTTATTTATTAAGTAAGTGAAGTTTGTTTGTTTCTTTTAAGAATTTTCGTTCTTATTTAATTGATTAGTAGTAGTACAAAAAAATGAGAATACGAACGTATCCCTTCGTAATTGTTGTATTATTCGGTCTTCCATTAGACAAAAAATTTATAGCTTAAATTATTATGCACAAAAGACGATAACGTTCTATGGATTGAGTATCCATGTAAAAGAAATCTTTACTGTTGGTTTTTTGTAGGTATTTGTATAAGAGTATCGATATAAGAATGGAGATGCTTGATCTTAGCACCGAGCTTTAGGTTTGAAACAAAGGAAGGTTGTTACGCATTTGCTGAAAAAAAAAATCATTCTGTCGATTTGCCAATGTTTGTAATATAAGATCAGAGCACAAACCTAACGATGAGCATGTTACCACCAAAGTTATTGTAATATGGAAATGGTAAAGCTGTTTTTTTCTTATAGTTTTTATTTCATTGTTTTTTATTTCTTCTTTTGTGTTTAGTATGTTTTTTTTTCTTTGTTTTTCTTTTGTTAGTTTGTTTTTTGCCTCGTGTCCTCCTTCTGTTCTCCTTGATGTTGTCGTATTCGTTTAGAACCGGTGGTATATGTAACAATAAGTGTTATGTTTTTATTAGTACATACAGGGATATTGCAACAAAAAGAAAATGATGGGTGACTAATGATGTCATGAAAACTATTTAGTAGTGTTTTTCCATTCCCTTGATAGGGGTTTTCGTTTGGGTGGGGGGAGGGGTCTGGGTTTAAAAATTTACTCGCTTTGATTTTTTTTTTTCGATAAGTGTACAGAATATTGGTTTATCATCTGTGTGATGGAATAATAAATACGTGTAAGTAGGGTATCTTAAAAAGATTAAATTTTTGTGCAATATTGATTAATATACCAAAAAAAAGTAATGGAAAACGATGGCAGTTTTCCGTTGGTGAAGATGTTGTAGTTCGTATTGATGATAATTATTAAGTTTTTGTCTTATTATTTTTACATATTGTAATTACCCTTACAATTTATTGTTTTTGTTTCCTTTTTTCTTTCTTTCTATCCCTTCGGTTCAATTGTAAAGCACATTTCACTTCATTTACATAAATACTACATATTAGTAATTTTTTTTCTTCTTTTTCATTATTTTTATTAAATTGAGAGGTAGTAGAATAAAAGTTTTTAATGTGGAAATGGTTATTATAAATTGTGTGGTGATGTAGGTAGGCTATAGGGCAATAGGAGATGTAAAAATCAGGGTTGTTGGACCAGACCAAAAAACTGGACCGAGGACCGAAACTGGACCCAAAAATGACCACAAGACTGAGTGGACCAGACCACACCTGACCCCTCCAAACAAATTTACATCAATATTAAATGAACGGATGACCCTCTTCAGATTTAATGCCAGTTTAGATGCCTTTTTTTTTTTTGAAGTTTTTATATTCTGAAATCAAAGACCCCATTTTTCAACTTATCTAATGTTATAGAAGTTCTTTTTCTTTCTGAAAAATGAAGGCCATATATTAGACTTGGATTGACCCATGACCAGGATAAACATTTCCAATCAAGACCGGACCAGACTGACCTACAGAGACAAAAAAAAATTGAACAGAATGAACAGATGGACCTGAGCTGTCCTATAAGCCTGCCATTTATTCCAAACCATGTGTGTGTGTGTGTGTGTGTGGTGAGTAATTGTGAATAGGTAACCTGTCTAATCTACTGTGAATCACCCTCCAAATCAGATACAGTGATTCTGAGGTTCTTTCTGACCATTTTAGCACAGGTGTACTTGTCAGCCCAAGGAAGTGGCCTGAGTGCATTCTTGTCTTTCTGCTTCATGGCCTTTTCATCAACCAACCAAACACAATCACGTCTTACTCATGTGTTCAACACTCATAACCTTACATCCTTACTTCTGAGTCAACTGTGGATGAATTTCAGTTGGGGGAATTGGGTGATACCACAAAACACATCATGGGGGGAGAGGTCAATAAGACACTCATGGTTAAGCATATACTTCACAGAGATGAAGCACAAAAGATGTCTCTTTAGTCTTTACTCCATCAAAATCTCATTCATTCCAGTTGAAATGGAGCACCGTGGTAAAAACGTGTATGCTCCTCTAATATAGCATAATAAAGGTTGGTAATGTACTCAGAAGCACCGACCATTCATAAATCATAAATGGACTTGGATGTTTCAAATCTGTGTTTTTAGAAGCTGACTTTTTGAATACACAATCCACTAGGAATGGTTCTAATTAGTCCAAGTCTGGTAGAAATGGAGCCACATGCTTTACTTACAAAACTCAAAATTTACTATTTTGAAAAAATCATTGAAACAAAGGAAATGTTTGAATCACTGGAATGATGCCCACAGGTTTGAAAAGCTGAAATGGGAACTAGAACCATCTGAACTGTTTCGAAATTTGGAAATGTTTTCAACAATAATTATTATTGTTTACAAAAAGTTTGTCCAACTCACGTTTTTATTTCATTTCTTTTCCAAAAAATGTTTTCCTCTAAATTTTAGATTCAAACTTCATTTTTTCTAAACTTTTTCGTAATTTAAATAAGCCTATTTATGTATTCAAAAATCATTTAAAATTTTTTCAAAAAATTGTATATTGTAAAAATTCTAAAAATATTTCCAAGTTTTGATTTAAAAAAAGATTTTTTGTCTCTTTTTCAAAACTTTGTTTGGTTTTTTAAGATTTGTTGAAAAATATATTTTCAAAGTTTTGTCAAAAATATTTCCAAATTTTTATTTTCAAAACCATTTTAAATTTTTTTCAAAAATCTGAATTGTTTTTCAACAAATTATTTTCTTGGAAAAAGTTTTCTACACTTCTTTTCAAACCTATTTTTTTGTTTTGTTTTCAATTTTCTTCTATAGAAAACAGTTTTTTAAACGTTTATGTCGAAACGTAGTTTTTTTTTAATTTTCATGTTTGAAAACATTTTTTAATTTTTCCCCAAAAAATTAGTGTTTTTTGAAAAGTTGAATTTTTTTCCAAAAAATATTTCCAAATTTTTGTTTTGAAAAAAGTTTTTTTTTTGGATTTTTAAAATTTTTTTAAAGATATTTTTTTCAAGAGTTTGGTCAAAAACATTTCTGAATTTTTGTTACAAAAACTTATTTTCTTACAAAAGCTTTGTGTACCCAACTCACTTTTTTTTTCAAGTTTTCTTTTCCAAAACTATATCTTTTTAAATTTTACATGAAAACTGGATTTTTTAAAACAGTTTTTCCGAAAAATACAATTTTCTTTTTTTTCTGTACATATTTTGGAACTGCATATGTAAAACCATTTGGAACTTTTTTTTTTTGATCGGTAGAAACTATTTCAGTTTGAAAGAATTGAGAACTGTTTTGAAACAATATTGTGAAATACCATTTGGAACCAAAACAAAACTGTTTCAGAGCCACACCTGAGAACCTTTTGGCAAGCCAACCGAAATTGGGAACTACCCATTTTCTAAGGTTCTGAAAACCACCACAACCATCATCACAAATAATTTGAATTCAAAGGGGTTTCAACCTTTGGCCATGATCCATAGTACTTGAGTGAACGAAGAAAATTTGTTAGGTATTATGACAAATTGCCTACCTTAAAAATTGAAGGAACAAGCTAAAAGCTTGATTTAAAATTTCCAAATTTGGGATGCTTCAAATTTTGATGATTTCAAAATTTTCATAATCTTGTTTGCGCCTTCAATTTTGAAGATAGGCAATTTGTCATAATAACATTTTTTGTTCGTTCATTTGAGCACTATGGGTTCATAATATTGAAATCATTTCAATGATTCAAACATTTTCTTAGCATCTGTGAATTGAAGAAGTTACACCATTTTTGGGCCAAAATTCATCAATTTTGAAAAATTCCCCAAAAATGATAAAATGTTTGGACTTTGGAACTTTAAATCACTCAAGTGACTTCATTAACTCATACTCATAGTATTTAGTGGATGAAAAAAAGAAGTTGTTATTATTTGTACGTCAAATTGCTTATTTTCAAAATTGAATGGGGATGGGGCAGACGGTCAAACATGATTTGAAAATTCAAAATTTTCAATACCTAGGGCACAACCAATTTGAAAATTTTGAATCAAGTTTGCCCCTTCAATTTTAAAGATAGGTAATCAGTTATGGTAACATTTTTTGTTCATTCAGTTTTGAAGGTGGTTTTGAATGCATACAAGGGTTATTGATGGGCAAATTGGGCATCATTTAAATGATTCAAACATTTCCTACTCTTGGTCTTGATGATTTTTTCAAAATTTGTGAATTTTGAGTTTTGCGAAGCAGCACGTGGCTCCTTCAACTCACAAGCTTGACAACCAATCAATAAGATATTTTCAATTTTCATTGGAAGACGATTCCCGGAACACCCTGTGTACTGCAATTAATAGTTTTTTCGCTTGCACAAAAACTATAAAAATGGTCTTTCCTTGAAGTAAGTACACTTCATTCTCACCCGAGATAAGAAAGATTGTTTGGTAAACCAATGGTTTTACATTCTCGCGGAATCGTCTTCTCGCAGTCGTGGACTTGGGGAATTGGATTTGATTTTTATTTTTATATAATAATTAGATTTTACAACGCAGTATTGCTATTGCGGAAGCAGCTGGCAACATAGTGATCGGCGGACCAGCGGTGTTATCAGTGAAATTCGCGATGTTTCGCTTACCACGTCTCAACATCTAGGTACCACGTCTATGCATTTCATTATTACGTACCTACGTACATAAAGTTGAATTGAATGTTTGTTAACCACTTCAATAAGCCCAGCCCAATCTGTAATTTTTATTGAATCGGCAGCTCGACACTATTCAGAAAGAAGTTATAATTTCACTTTCACGGTTGAATTATTTGTAAAGGTAGAATTGCCTCAACTAAGCCGTCGTGTTTGAAGTTCTGAAGCTCGATTTGTACGAAGGGTGAGTACCTATTCCTACGTCAGATATGAACGATAATTTCAAAATGTTGCTTTTGTACCTAAAACTCGTGTTTTTCAAATAGCCCACAGTTGATCATATTCTGATCTGATTCTGTGCTTATCTTGTATTTACATAGGTACTTGTATAATTTTACAGTTCTTCGAACTTGAGTGGAAGCACAGCTCGTGAAGCATATATTCGACTCGCTCGGTATGGATTTGTATGAAACGGCAGAAGATTCGAATCTCACTGTGGAAAATTGTACCTATACATGGACAATCAACAACTATTGTGATCTTTGCGAAACAGGAGAAAAGTTTCGATCCCTCCCTTTTAAAGCTATTGGTGATGATTTCGAGTGGTGTATGGAGCATAAAATCTCGACATGGTATGAATTATTATTACGTGTTTCTCTGATGAAAGACTGAATTTAGGGGGATAAAATACGAAATTAACACAAGAACATTCAGTTTTTGTCGTTTTTTTTTTTTTTTCCAAAACCAGTTGAGTTTTAAGAAAAGTTTATTTGAAGCTTGTAGCTGGAGTAGTTTCTGAGAAAAGTTTGAATTACTGATTTTTCTTATGTAAATTTTGCTATTCTATCCCTCTAAAACTGTATCTACACTTTAAGCTGTAGGTACCCACTTACCTAGAAGATGAGCTACCTCTTAACAAAAAACATTATTTTCAGTAGCAATTTAGGTGAAAAAACGGCTTTTTGAGGCAATTTTGACGAAAAGTGAGTCCTTCTTTCATATATCTATGAAAAAGTAGGCTATTGTCACAATTTCAATTAAAAATGTAGGATTTTTTGGTGATTTTGTTGAAAAGCGAATTTTATTTGCAATTTTGAAGAAACAGGCTGCAGATGTCTTGCACCATAAACGAGGATTTCTGCAATTTCAGCAACTTTTTCATCTATGTATCTGGCTAAATAAATAATGCTGGTCAGAAGACTGTACTTGAGGTGTCTTCCTGGAAATCTCGTCAATTGTGTGGAAACTTGCTAAAGAAATTCTGACTCTTTTCTTCCTTTCTTTCTTCTTTCTTTTCAGCCCTTTTTCTCAATCCACTGCTGGATGAAGGTCTCCACAACTTCTTTCCACGGGTTTCAGTCTTGGGCTGTACTCCACCATTCCCAATCACCTGTCCATATCTCATCTTCCCATCTCCGTTTTGGTCTTCCTAATGCCCATTTTCTGTCTGGTCTCCACTGAGTAGTCTTTACCACCCATCGTTGATCCCCGCTTCTGGTAACATGAACTGACCAGCGGCGCCACTTACTCTGCTTATTGTTAGCTGTCTCCATAATGTCCGTAATCCTTGTGGTCTCACAAATTTTCTTCAGTGTCCATTTGTCCCGCAGCGTTATCCCCAGCGGCCAGCATTGATCATTCCATTCGCCTCTGCATTTTGACAATTCTATCTTCCAGCTTCTTTGTCAATGCCAAGTCTCACTAGCATAAGAGGCCACTGGGATGATGCATTTATTGGCTACCTTCCTTCTCAGACATATTGGTATTGACTTTTCTCTGATTATTCCTTGTAGCCTCCAGTATGCTGCCCCTGCCCATGATGCCTTTATTCTCCTGGATATCTCTCTGTTGAAATTGTTATTCATTGTCATATCTTGGCTCAGGTACACAAATCCATCAACCATTTCAATTTCTTCATCCCCCATCTGGGCCCATTTTTTATCAGTTACAAACCCATTGCACATAGTCTTGGTATTCCCTTTATTACAAGGGTTATTACGAAAGTAAGTTTCCCACTGCTGGCATTTGCGTAAAAATGAACAAAAATGAAATGTTGAAAAATGGTTTGATTCTCTGAACTTTCTAGATTATTTTGATATAATCATGTTTAAGATTTGAACCCTTGTCACTTTGAAAATCAGCTTCGCAATGATAGTCCTCGATAAAATGTCCATCCAACTTCTTAAAATGTCGATTGAACTCGTTTTTTCACCATCATTCTCATCACCATGGTATTTTTCACCGGAAAATTTGTTTTTCAGATGAAAAAATGAAGTGTCCTGATCACCTGGTGCATGATCGGAATGGTGCGGGATGATGGAGACGACTGACAATTCAAATTTGTCGATTGAAGCATTGGTGATGTCTTCAGAGATTTGATCAACAAATTCAAAGTCACCAGAGCTTGGATCCACAAATTCAAATTGTCAGTCTTACTCCATCATCCCACCCCACTCCGATCTTGCACCAGGTGATCAGGACACTTCATTTTTCATCTGAAAAACAAATTTTCTGGTGAAAAATAGCAAGGTGATGAGAATGATAGTGAAAAACCAGAGTTCAATCGACATTTTAAGAAGTTGGACAGACATTTTGTTGAGGACTATCATTGCAAAGCTGATTTTCAAAATGACAAGGGCTCCAATCTTAAACATGATTAGATATATCAAAATAACCTAGAAAGTTCACAGAATCAAATGATTTTTCAACATTTTGTTTTCGTTCATTTTTACGCAAATGCCAGCAGTGGGAATCTAACTTTTGTAACAACCCTCATAATTTTAGTCCTACTTCTAGACATGCATCTCTCACTTTGTCTAGCATTCCCTGAAGTTTGTCCATATCCTGTGCTATCAGCACCACATTGTCAGCATATAGCAAATGGGTCAATTTTTCTCCAGAGATCTCCAGTCCTCCTTCTCACCATAATATATAACTGTTGCTATTATAGAGTGTGGCTGTGAAAAATTTAAATGAAAGAGCATCTCCCTGTCATATTCCCTTTTTGAGCCTTATTTTTGCTGTTTCCCCATTGACTGTAATAGAAGCTGTGGCATTTCTGTAACTATATGTGATCACATGTAGGGTAAGCAGGATCAATTCCAATCTTTTCAAGAGCTGTCATCATAGACACCATTTGCAAAGAGTCAAATGCTTTTTCAAAATCAATGAATGCTAAACATAGGGGCATTCTAAATTTGTTGGTTTGGTTAATTGTGCTTCCTCCCTTACAAAATCCTGCTTGTTTATCAGGTTGGGCTTTGTCTTTGTCAAGCTTTTCTGTCAGCCTTGTGGTAATTATTATTCTTGTGAATAGTTTGTACATATAGGAAAGTGGGCTTATTGGAGGATAGTTTTTTATATCAGCTTTGTCTCCTTTTTTATGAATCAAAACCACTTCAGCATCATTCCATTCATCTGGGATTTTTCCTTCTTCTAGGCACTGGTTAAATAGCACTGCCAGGTATTTGTTTATTTCATCTCCACCCACCCAGTTTTATAATTTCTGTTATAACTGCGTCTTTTCCTGGTGATTTATTGTTTTTCATTTGCTTTAAATTCTTCTTTATCTCTTGTATTGTAATTGGTGGGACTGAGGGGGTGGATGGTATTTGGGAGTGCTGAGGCTGCAGGGTGTCATCATATATATGTCTAGGTATGTAGTTTCCTATAGAAATCCGCAATTACTCTTATTACTTCTTCTTTATTCCACATAAATATTTTCCAGACTCATCTTTCATTCCCATGATCATTCTATCTATTTCCAATTTTCAGGTCACCTCTGAGGACTTCATACTGCTGTTCTTTTCAATTGTCTCCATTATCCGTGTTGTGTTGTATTTTCTGATGCCCTATCTTAACATTTTTCTCAGAGTCTTGCAAGTTTCTATATAGGTACCTACTCTATCTGCTGTATCCCAGAGTCTGTCTTCATCTCTCTTCTTTTTTCCATCAACTTCTTTGTTTACTCTGACAATTTACTATTCCTTCTGACTCAGAATGAAGAATTTTCAGCTAAAAATTTTAATTTTGTTTATTACATTTGAGAGGTAAATTCGTTTAGTTGATTAAATTCTTGTGTGCTGCAGGGTGTGAATTTTGAGTGAAATTCATGGCCGATGTTGGTACCATAAAACTTTCTATGTAAGCTGAAAAAAGGTCCACCCTTCCCCCTATCACTTCATAATATTACATATGCTATAAGTAGGTACTTAAGTAGGTACGCAATCGATTCTGTGAATTATTCGTTTGGGTTAGTTTATTCAAGTTAATTTATTATTATATTCGGCAATCAACGCGACATTCACGAGATTTGTAATTATTAATTTCAGGGGAAATCAAGAGTACGTTTCTTTTATCTTGCTTCCTGCTTCTGGCGATGATTTCAAAAAGTACAGTCCCGTATCTGGAAATTTGAAAATTTCGGTGAGCAACCAGCGAGGCCGCTATCATTCTAAAACTGAGAAAGAAGGTTCTTTCCAGCTTACTTTTAATGGATCCATCCGAGGTTTTAGATTGTATTTTTGTAGCCTTTTGGAGTGTAAGCGGAACCTAGTAAATGACGATAAATTACGTCTCGTTTGCCACCTGCGTTATTTAAAAACTAACAATATCAGTTCTCGTGATTCTACTTTATCGGACTCGAATCCGTTTAAAACTATGCAATGCAGCCTTTCACGTGATCTCGAAAAGATTCGCATCAATGCAAATTTAAGTGACGTGACTCTCTCGGTTAAAGGCAAGGACTATCCATCACATAAAATCATTTTAGCCGCTCGCAGTTCAGTATTTGACGCCATGTTTGCAAACGATATGCTAGAAAACCATAAAAATCACATTGTAATTACAGATATCGAACAAGAAACATTCGAAGAAATGTTACACTACATTTACACAGGGAAGGTGGTAGATTTGGAAGAATCTGCTTTCGAATTACTCCCTGCAGCGGATAAATACAACCTAAAAGAACTGAAAAACGCTTGCGAAGGACTTCTAGTCACGAAAATAACATCAGAAAATGCAGGCAAGATTTTAGTACTGGCTGATATGCATAATGCTGAAGTATTAAAGGTGCGTGTTCTACGATTCATCAAAGAGAATCCTGTCAATTTTGAGACAGAAATATGGAATGCGTTGACCAAATCCCGCCCTGGTTTGATGAAAGATATGCTAGATATGTTTTTGAAGAAGTAAACGAATAACACGATAGCTTATTCCAATTTCTATTGGGCAGGTAATTGAAAAAAAATGTACCCTGGAAATTTGGAATGTCACGTCTGAGCCTCTCTCTGAGGACATGATTTGTACATGTTATTCTTTATTCCGAATGAAGAGAATTTCTGGACTTTTTTATGATCCTGGCAATTTGCATGAAAATTAGTTCATACGCAAATATCTTCTTATATTACCAGTTATTTTGTTGAGTTTTTTACTTAAATAAGTACATGTTGTCATACTATGTAAAGTACATACATATTTCCTTATTAAAAATTATAGGTACCTAGATCTGTGGTTTACAAAATTGAATCCCCCCCTCCAAAAAAGCTTCATGTGATTGATGTGTAGAAGAAAATCCAAGAAGTCTTAATTTTTTCCAAAAAGTATCCAGAAGATTCGCTTTTTTTGTCTAAAAATTAAAAAAAAGGCCCGTTTTTCCGATGTTATTATATTTTGCCAATAATTGCCAGCAGGACACAGGTTGATTTCTGGCAAAGATTACTAAAAACCTCGCTCTTCATCTTTACCGCAGAGTTGCAAAAAAAACTTGATTTTTTGACAAAAAATGAAAAAAAAAATGTTTTATTTGCCAATAGTTCCCAAAAATGTTTAATTTTTGCTGAAATTTTCAATTTTTTTATTCAGGTAGGTATTTATTTTACAAATGCCATCACAGTTAGGTATGCTAATTATTTTTACTCTTTTCTCAAAAATTACTCAAAAGCCTCGCTTTTTTGCCATAAGGCAACGTTGCAGGGACTCGGACAGTCGGCATGAAACCGAGAAACCCCGACGAAAATTTATGAAATTAGTGCGACTAAATCAAGAACAAAGAACAAACTACAAAGTTTGAAAAACCATGAGTAAGTAAAAGTTTTCTAACTAAATACTTCGGTTGGTCACAGTGAATGATAATAATGATAACACATGATTGGTTGTTGGACTGGAGAGATAACATTCCACCAATCATATGCATCTATTTCACGTTGCCAACCTATATTTTTAATGAAAAACTTTCTTAGGGGTACCCGATATTTCTGGCCACCCTGTAGTTCCATGGCTACCTACCTTCCTACCTACTTTTGGTAATTTTAATTCAAAATTCATGTACCTATCTTGATATTCTTGATAATTTATTTAAAAATTGACAAAGTTTATGAAAAATTGTGTAATTACTGTAAATTACCCAATCCCATGTTTGTTATCCGTTCTTTTGGTGTTCTGAGCTTCGGTAACACTGCTCAGTGATAACAAAACACGTGCATTGTACATAATATTCACATTTTTGGTCTTCATTTTTCATTTCTTTCGCTAAATTAATTACATTTACGACAACGTATTAATTAATTACTTATCGGGAATAGGATTCGAATGAATTCAAGAACATGGAAACCAACTTAACTGTGCTTCATTCGTTGCTGAAAGACGTAGACGTGAATACTCAGTGCTTCAATAATGGACTAGCCTTCGTCGAGGAAAGCCAGCTTTTGAATTTCGCTGTGAGTACGAGTAATTTGTAATCCTAATTTTTAATTGCTTTTTTTTCTCCTTCAATGTTGACACTAAATTTATTTTCTCGACAGGAAAATGCAAACGTTCAAGAAATCGTGTCGTTGATTAATGCAGCCTTACATAATCCATTGGGTGACCGGTTACGAGCTTTGCAAGTGTTGGGAAAATGTTCGAAACAATGTTCAGACGATGTGTTCACTTCGAACGCTATATTATGGATGCAGCATTGTACTCAGTGGTCTCCTCAGTCGATAAATGTAGAACTGAAGATTCTCAGTGAGTATTGTAGTATTTTAAATGGTGATATTTGAGATTGAGAGTGAGTGGCTAATCTGATCCATCTTTTTTTTCAGATAATTTGATCGTCAGATCTGTCGGTAGTCCGGATTTAAAGAAGCAGATCAACGCAGCTATGATACCAAGGATCGTAGAACGGTTGAATAATTGCTCCAGTACTGCTAAAAGTGTGAGTATTTTTCGATATTTACGAGTATTTACGTTCAGAAAATTTTATCGAAATTGTTACTAAAATGGTGTTTTTTTTTTGCACAGACTGTGATTCTAAAGTTGATCTGTTTACGATCACTTCTCGATGGGTATTCTTCTTCGTGCAGTCAGTATCGAGTTAGTTTTTCTTCTCTTTTCACTTCTACATTTACTTTCCTCGTGTTTTTTTTACTACTCAGTGATGTGTTTGTTTTTTTTTCAGACTCAGCTCTATAAACATATCGTTTTTACGTTGAAGAATTATTGCGAATACGACGAGATCGTTTCTGTAGCTGCTGGTTGTTTGATGTTACTTCATTCGTGTGGAAGTGCTGGCCAACAAGGGGTAAATTACAAGGAACGTTGGACGTCTCAATTCAACGCTTGTATCTCAACTTATCATAAATTATTGGATCAACTTTACGGAGATATTGAACAAATGAAGGTACGTACATTAAAACTAGCTCAGCTATGTGATGTATTTTATTTTATACCTATGAATATTGTGAAACCGATGACCGATGATTTGTAATGTTACAGATTGATTCAGATAAACTGAACGAGACAGCTTTTGATGATTTTTTGGAATTGAAACCAGAGTATCAAGTTAGTCCTACGATGAGATACTTCGGTTTACGTAGAAGTTGCAACGTGTTGACCAGTATGATGCAGTCTATGCTTTTGTACGTAAGATTATTCCAATGATTCAATAATGTAAAAAATGCTACTAGATTTTAATATTGTACTGTTATTTTTTTTTCAGAGGAAAGTTCCCTGTTGGGAAGTCGTTCAATGTGAGGAATACGATGAATTTAATATGCAGAATTCTATCCGTCACCAATGTTACCCTACAGGATGAAAGCTTGACCAACGATATTATCGCTTTGGGAGCTAATCTACCTTTTCTGCATCTGTGTGCGTTTGATTTGTTGCAAGCTGTGATAATTAGGTAAGTTTTGAGTGGTCTTTCTTTGGGTAATTTCTTTTTTATCATTGTTTGTTTTTAGTTGTGATTTTGATTGATTAATTTGGTCGTTTTGTTTTACTCCTATGCAGTGCGAAGAGGAATTTAATCGTGCATAGTACGTTGATATGTAAATTATGCATTCAGTCGTTGAAATGGATTTCTATTATTGCGCGAGCCAATGAAACTATTAAACCCTTCAGGTATGTGACAAAAAAGTTCATTTTTGCGTAATAATTATATTTTCTGAACTATATAATTTGAAATTTAAAAAATTTATTATAGGTAAATTTTAAAATGAATCAAGTCATTGTTTTAAAGAATTTGAATAATTTTTTGTTTCATTTTTTCATTCCATTTTTACTGTTGAATTTTTAAAAGTTCATTTTTGAATTTTTTTCTGATATATTTTGGATTTTTTAAAAAAATGGTGCCTATTTTTCCAAGTTTCGTTATTCATTTTCTAAAAAAATAAGTAGTTAGGTAAGATAAATATTTTCCAAAAAACATGTTTTAGAATTTCTCTTCCAAAAAATATTGTTTAAAAACTTTTTTCCAAAAAATATTTTCTGACTTTTTTTTCTAATTTTTTTTTTTTTAAAGTCGTTGTTTTGAAAAAATGTAATATTTTGTTTTGTTTCATTTTTACATTCTGCTATATTTAGTTAAATTTCTCAAAAAAGTTATTTTTTTGAATTTTTTCCCAATAAGGTTTTGATTTTTTTTTAAAAAGCGGCCCTCTATTTCCGACTTATATAAAATTTATTTTCCAAAAAAATAACTGGGTAGATAATAAGGTAAGTTTGAATATTCTCCAACAGATATTTTTCAAAATTTCTTTTCCGAAAAATGTTATTCAACATTTATTTCCAAAAAATATTGCAGAATTTTTGTTTCAAAAATTTTTATTTTTCATGAAATGATTTTATCATCTTTTTATATGAAGTTTTTTTCCATCTTTTTCAATTTTTTTTTCTATTTTTAAATCAAGTATTTTTTAATTGTTTTTCAAAAAGTATGGTTTTTAAAGTTCAATGTTCAAATTTGGTTTTTTTGGGGGATTTTTTTCCAAAAATATTTTCAATTTTTCCAAAAAATAAGTATTTTTTAAAAAAAAATTCCAAAAATATTTCCAAATTTTTGCTTTAAAAAGATTTGTTAATCTTGTTTTTTAAATTTTTTTAAAAATTTTCATTTAAAAATATTTTTCACATCAAGGTTGTTTAGCTCATGTTTTTTTTCATTTTTTTTCCAAAAATATTTCCAAATTTTTGCTTTAAAAAAGATTTTTTAATCTTGTTTTCAAAACTTTTTTTAAAATTTCTATTTGAAAATATTTTTAACATTAAGTTTATTTGGCTTTCAGTTTTTTTCAATTTTTTTCCTAAAAAATTTCTTGGTAATTGACATACTTATTTGTTGCTAAAAAGTGTTTCTTATAAAATTTGAACTGTTTTTCAAAAAATATTTTCAAATTTTTGTTTCTAAAAAAGTTTTTTGATCTTTTTTTTTGAATTTTTTTTGGATTTTTTAAAATCTGTCTTCATTTTCTGAAAGTTTTATCCAAAATATCTGTGAATTTTTGCTTTAACTTTTTTAGAA
Organism: Planococcus citri; assembly: GCF_950023065.1. NCBI lineage: Eukaryota > Metazoa > Arthropoda > Insecta > Hemiptera > Pseudococcidae > Planococcus > Planococcus citri. The sequence continues at coordinate 13,842,187 of NC_088681.1, forward strand.
AATATTTTTGCCATTTTATGAACAAAATTTTCAAAACTTTTTTTTGCAATTTTTAAACGTTTTTTAAAAAAATTTTATGCTTAATCCTTTCTCTTCAATTTTTCTTACATAAAAATGTTTTTTTCCAAATACATTTGAAGAGTGATATTCCAAAACTCGCTTTGTCCATTTTCTCAACTTTTCAGGAGAGAGGAAAAACAGTTTCCCTTTAAACGGGTAAATTGGCTTTTTAGGCGAGTTTAGCACTTTATTTGGGTGGATTTATGATGTAGGAGTGTAGGTATATATTTCATCCACTAAATACTGCTGAAAAAAATTTCAATAACAATGGACAAAGCGCGTTTTGGAACATTATTTTTTTTTAAATTTTTAGTGAATTGGCTATTTAGGTGCGTTTAACACCTCATTTTGGTAGGTTGATGATGTAAGAATGTGAGTTAATACTTCATCTACCAGGTACCACTGAAAACCCAACTTTGATAAAAATGGACAAAGCGAGTTTTGGAATATCACTCTTCATTTCCAATTTTTCTGAACAAATAAGTGTTTTTGAAAATTTCGGAAATGTTTTTCAAATTTTTGTGGTTTTTTATTTTTTTTTTTTACATTTTTTTTAAAAGACATTTTTCAAATGTTTTTGTATAAAATATTTCTGAATTTTTATTAAGCTTACAGAAATTATTCTTCTTTCAAAAAATGTTTTTACCAATTTTTAACAAAAATGTTGTCCAAGTCACGCCTTTTTTTATTTTTTTTCAAAATTTTACTTACAAACTTGACTTTTTATAAATTTTTTTTCAGATAATAATTTTTTGTAATTCAAAATACTTTTTTTCAAAACTACTTGTATTTTCATCAATTCATTCAGAAAAATTGTTTTTTTTTTTTAAATTCGAATTGTTTTCCAAAAAATGTTTCCAAATCTTCTTTCAAAAAATGTTTTTGAATACTTTTTTGAATTTTTTTCCAATTTTTTCAACTGTTTGGTCAAAATTATTTCAGAATGTTTGTTTTAAAAAATTTTCTCATAAAATGGTTTTACTATTTTCTTATAAAAAGTTTTTTGAAAATTTTTTTCAAACCTTTTTTAGTTTTGTTTTTAATTTTCTTTCTCAAAGAATAGTTTTTTCAAAGTTGTATGTCCAAATTCTGTTTTTTTTTTTTTTTTTTTTTTTTTTGAATTTTCCTTCAAGAAATATTTTTTTTTAAAACATTTTCAATTTTTCCCAAAAAATAAGTGTTTATTCAAAAATTTGAATTTTTTCCAAAAAATACCTACTTCCAAATTGTTGTTTTAAAAAAAGTTTTTCCAATTTTTTTTTCATAAGTTTTTGTCGTTTTTTTTTCAAATTTTCTTTAAGAAATATTTTTCAAGGTTTTTCATCCAAATATGCTTCCAAAAAAATATTTTTTGATTTTTTTCTTACTGACATTTGTTTTTAAAAATATTTTTCAACTTGAAATTTTTTTTCAAACATTTAAAATTTTTTAATTTAATTTTTGTTGCTTGGATTGTCGTTTCAATGTTCAAATATGTAAACTATTTTCATATTTTGCAGAGATGTGAGGAGAAAAGCATACTCCACATTGTGCACATGGCTATCAGTTGCTGGATCTTGCAGTTCAATTGAAGTTTTCGCCGATGAACTAGTTCCTCTGTTAATTTCAAGCATGGAACATCGTAAACAAAGTATAAGTCTTCTGGTGAGTATTATTTTCGCCTCTTTTTCTATTCAATGAATTTTTCATTTAATTCTGAATTTTTTTTCATGCTGTAGATCGATCCGCAAAAAAAGAAAGGCAAACGTAAACGTAGCCATATCAGCAGCGAAATGAGTCTAAACCCAGAAGTATCCAACTCCTCTGGTGAAGTCTCAGACGAAGACGTATGTTGCTTGGCTCACAATACATTGCAATTAATGTTACGTAACGCCTCCGTATTCATCAAATGGGAGCATCACAAGGTATTTCTACATACATCATAATATTTCAAATTCTATCAATTTGTATGCAGTTTTTTAATATTTTGATGTACTTAATCTTTTTTAGACCGTGCAAACTGTGATCGTTAACCTGTTGCTGGATATCCAAAAATGCAGCACAGAACAAGAATACCCATCGATGTACTCGAACGCTAGATGTCGTCTGATGCTGTATGGAACTTTACTCACCCTTTTGACAGAACCTCATCCTAAATGGTTTGCTCCTACGTCGTACGCTGTGAATATATTCAACGCCGGAGTCAACGATCCTCAAGTTTCAGTAAGTTTCTCTCAATCTAATACATTCCTCCAGACACCTATCTAATGGCTTCATTCTGTTTCGCAGATTTCAACATTCTGTAAATTCGCTGTTACCCAAATCGAGGCGATAAACCATCCCAAAGCTCCCAGTTTATCGTTCGTCAGTGAAACCGTACAAACTACTAAACCATCAGCTGATGTGGAACGTTTACTTGCTGTGACTGCCTCGATTGAAACTCCAGCACTTAGTGCACCGCAGAAAGTCGCAGAGGTGTTGAAATCTCGCGAACAAGCCAACAACCTGACCAAATCTAACCAGAGTATCGTTCAAGATCCTACTCCGGCTGAAAATAATCGTGATGGGGGTTGTAATGCGATGAAATCTCGCATCAGGGAGATCGCACCTGCTGAGAAGCCTTTGGTGGAAGAGCGGAGCGATTCACCTTCGCCTAAGAAATTTAAAATGGATGTAACATCGAAGAATAATTTGATCTCGGATAAACAACAACAGCAGGAGTCGAGTATTGAAAAGAATCCTGTCGATACTACCATTTCGAATGCTTCTTCTGTCAACGAGTCTTCGACTAAAGACGATTCGAAGAGCCGAAGTTCCTTGTGGCCTGAAGAAGATGGTGATGTTGATTTAATGTTGAAGGATTTTGTCGACGATATTTGAAGTATTTTTCAACACGAGTTATTGTACTAACATATTTGAGAATTTGTTATTATTTGAATGTTTTATTGCATTTTTGTATTGTATGATACAATTTTGATGATGAAATAGTTTTTATTTTTTCTATTTTTTTTTTCATTTCGTTGAACTATTTTGAAAAAAAGCTGCATTTCACAGGAAACTATGAGCTTTTTGGCAACAACAACAACGGAAACAGAATATCCGCGTTTAACCCCCCCCCCCCCCACGAAAGTTCATACATCCTAAAAAGTCGCCTCTCGCGAGCTCAGAAAATTATTTAAAATACCTATACGACTGTGGCGCTATCTCTAATGGAAAAAGTAAACTACTTAAAAAGAGAACAAATTTTGAAAAAAATGATGCAGCGCTGCAGACGGCCAAAACTGGAACTCCTTTTGTTAATGTGGAAAATCAAGTTGAAATTATCTCTTTCTATATCCGAAATCTCGATTACAAAAGAACTTCTCATTTCCACCGCCTGAAGCGCTGCATCATAAATTTGCGAATTCGTTCTCTCGTTAAGAAAGTTATTTCACCTATCATGCTCATAGATGACGCTGCTATCACGTTTTCAAAATTGAGCTTTTTGGCCGAATGAAAGCCAAATAGGGTGTAGGAATAGTCGATTACCACCAATTAGGCATCGCTGATCACGTCAAGCTCATTTATTTTAAGCGTCGAAGCTTTTTAGTACTTGAAAGTTCAATTTTTTTAAAAAAAGCTTCATTTCAGAGGAAACTTTAAGCTTTTTGGTAGAACCAACACCGGAAATGGATTCTCCGCCCCTCAAAACCCCCCATTCATACATTTCGTACAGGCTAAAAAGCTCTTTAAAGCTCGCAATATTGATTCAAAAGTATTACGAGTATCGTACCTCCTAAAATCCTATATTCTCCTAATGAAATTAGTCTCATTTTGCATCAAATATACTCGAAAATCACTAAAAGTAGAAAATCTGAACTTTTTCAAAATTGAGCTTTTTGGCCGAATGAAAGCCTAATAGGGTGTACGAATAGTCGATTATCACTAATTAAGCATCGCTGATCACATCAAGCTTGTTCAATTTCAGCGTCGGAGCTTTTTTGTATCTGAAAGTTCAACTTTGTTGAAAAAAGCTTTATTTCATGAGGAACTTTGAGCTTTTTGGTAGAACCAACACCGGAAACGAATTCTCCGTACCCAAAAACCACCACTATGACTATATGTACAGCCTAAAAAGCTCTCTAAACCTCACAAAATTGATTCTAAAGTTCAAGTATTAGGAGTATCGAACCTCCTAATACTCTATATTCTCCTAACGAAATTGGTCTCATTTAGCATCTTTTTATACTCAAAAATGATCAAAATTGGAAAATTTGTGCTTTTTCAAAATTGAGCTTTATTGCCGAATGAAAGCCAAATAGGGAGTACGAATAGTTGATAATCACTAATTAGGCAACGCTGATCACGTCAAGCTCATTTATTTTAGTCGTTGAAAATTTTTTGTACCTGAAAGTTCAACTTTTTTGAAGAAATGCTTCATTTCATAAGGAACTTTGAGCTTTTTGGCAGAACCAACACCGACAATGGATTCTCCTCATGTAAGAATTCCCCACTACAACTGTATGTACAGCCTAAAAAGCTCTCTAAACGTTCAAGTATTAGGAGCATCGAATCTCCTAATATCCCATGTTCTCCTAATGAAATTGGTCTTATTTTGCAACCTTACTGGGCAAATTTATGAACTTGTTCAAAATTGAAAATAGGGTGTACGAATAGTCGATTATTACTAATTAGACATCACTTCTTGCATTATGCAGGATACTTTGGACGTTTTGGCAAAACCAACACCGGAAAATATGGAGTAGGTACCTACTTATCAATGAAGAGTTTAGTATAGAAAACAACAATAAGTAATTTATTTTCCATAAAATCACATAAATACTTACATATTTCAACTTACAATGCACGTGAATAATTATTTTTCTTAATTTATTTCCACAATTTGAAAACTATTTTTCAGTTCACTCATTTCTCTTCGGATTTATTTGAAGAGAATTTGGAAAACTTGAATGCAGATGCGGCAAAATCCTGTAACAAAAAGAAAATCACTTTTACAGCAAATTCATGCAAATACTCAAGGCAAAAATTGCTCAAAAAAAGGTTGAAAACAACGAAAATTAAAATTTGTTTCAGAAATAGTGTGAAATATCAAAACTTTCTGAATATTGCAAAACTTTCTTTCACTGCAATATTATGCTAAATTTTTTAATAATCGAAAATTGAGAAAAATTTTGTACCCCAATCAACAGCAGATTACTAAAATTTGCATAGGTAAATTGTTAAAAAATCATGAAAACCGGGAAAACTTTTCATTTGGAAATTGAAATTTTAAAAAGATCTCCATTTTAATTCATGTCAATCAAATAATTTCACCAAAATTCTTGCGGAAAGTCAAAAAGTTTTCCAATGATCAAATTTTATCAACTAGGTACCTCTTTTTTGAAAATTTATTCACAAACTCCATAATTTTTTTCATATGTATTTTTCTCATTAGATGTTTAGCAGAACAATTGTCTATAACATGAATTTTCTTCTGATATAACATTATCATCTTCCACAAATTTTCCTTTGCTTCAGAACAAACCATTTCTCTCTGAAAATTTTCCACATCATTCTCCAATTCTCCATACCTAAAATTCAGGTAACAACTTGACACACTCTGCAATTATTGTAACAACTTGGTAGAAGCATAATATGCAGAAGGATCATGTTGATTACACAAAAGATTTAATTTGTAGGAACGAGAAATTCTCGCAGTTTGAACATCCAAAGTAATTAGTGAACAGCTGTCTACAAATTTTTTCTGCGTTAGGTATTCCATTGTAAAGTTGGTTACTTATTCCATACGTCATGTCATAAGACTGTATCTCATCAACTCTTCTATGCTGCTATGCCTTATATGTAGGTATAAGCACAACATCACACACATCTTATTCCAACAATTTTCTCAGTGAGCTTACATTTTTCTCAAGCAATAATTCAGTTTCATCAGTTCAACAATCAGAAAATATTTTGCTAAAACATAAAAAATGAATATTGAATCAATTTCAATTTTTGGATTATGTTGCGTCATCAACTGTTTTTTAATGGTCCACGCAGGAGATTGTGTAAATCAGCAATTTGTAAAAGGAGAACATGAATCAATAAGAAAAATGTATGAAAGTTCATGGGGAGGAATTGGTTACTGTGAGTATTCTAAATGATAAACTTAGACGTTAAGTACATAATAGTACCTATTCATTGAATTTAAAAGATTCCATTGCCTACATCAATATCAGCTAAGGCTGCAACCTATTCCAAAGTCCACTTCAAACACAAGAGATGGGGTAACATACAAAGAAGTAGAGTACACAGACACACAGCTTTTGATAGGGTTTAATGATTATGCCAATGTTAAGAAAGCAAAAGATACTTACACAATGTTGCAGATGATAGCTAACAATGTGTTTATATGCATTTCAGTAAAGAGAATAATTTCTGGAGCAGATATTTCCTTCCAAGTTTCTGATGATATCAAAAGAAAACTTTGCGCTTGTGCTATCTACCATAGAAACAAAAACACTGATGGTTGCACAAAGAGAGAATACAATGAAATATTGGACAACATAAGTAGTATAAAGGAGGACTCAGCCATAATTCATATATATTATTTGTGCTTTCCATGGTACGGTTATGAAACTCCAGCTCTCTTCTGCGCATCAGGTGAAGATTCAGTGGGCATAGTAAAAAGTTACACAACCAAAGCTATTTTCAAAAAGGTGTATGATATTTATGTACTAAATGCAAACGCAAATGAAGTAGGAGGTGATTTTCATAGGTGTTATCAAAAATGTGGATGTGTAGTATAATTTTGTTGAATATTAATTGATAAGATTTAGTTTTAAATTTTATGGATATTGGATAAGTATGTGTAGATATTGGATCCATTACTTTGATTAGTTTTGAGATCAAACATGAAACTATGAAGTTGTATAATGTTTATAAAAAATGATGTATTGCTGAAATAGGTAAGGTAGCTGATAGATAGATGTCAAGATGTAATACAAATAATGAAAAATGATATACTCCAGCAAAGATACCTAATGAATAAAAATACTTACAAAATTCCTTCATTCCATGAATTTAACATTCATTATCCTAACAACACCCTTCATTCCAGACAATACTCCTCCATAATTGAAAAATTCATCACCTTAATGAAGAAACATAACCTAGAAAACTTCATTATAAACTTCCTCAAGAAGGGTGTAATAATCTAGTCTAGTAAGTAATTAATAAAAACATCCCAAAAATATTTATTTTTATATAATTTGTGGGTTGTATTTTTTTTATTAAGAAAATTGTTGATGGAATAATAACATAATAATTATGTACCTATTTACACATACATTTACAATTTTTATATCATTTCCATGTAAGGTGCCCCTGGGTACATTCCAGACATTTTAATTGATACCTGGAGTGTTCTGGCACCCAGGACCAGAATCAGGCTTGTCAGACCGGACCAAAAAACTGTATCAATGACCAGTTGACCACAACCAAACCCAAAAATGCTCACAATTGACAAGACCGAGTGGGCCAGACCAGACCTAACCCCTCTGAAACAAATTTACATCAATAGTAACCAAAGGGATGACCCTCTTCAGAAAAAATACCAGGAACATGACCTGCACTGAAGACCTTTCTAAAAAATTGCTCAAATGGCCGTGGTTTGTACCATAGTTACATCTAATTTTGCAATTTTTCATGGCAGTTTAGATGCCTATTTCAATAAAATTTTCATTAGGTACGATTAAATTTCTTTTTGAAGTTTTAATATTCTGAAATCAAAATTCCCATTTTTCAACGCATCTAATGTGCTGGAAGTTTATGAGACTGTTTTTTGGACCTGGCCTGACCCAGTGACCCATGCCCAGGATAAAAATTTCTGGTCAGGACTGAACTAGACCAGAGCTGTGGTCTAAAACGCAATTTAGGATTGGATTTGTTTTGGAATTTGTTCTTCTAAATTTTTATTTTGGTTTCAGGATTCGTTTTGGGATTGAAAAAATTGTTTCAGTTCTGGGATGAATCACTTTCAGTTTTGGGATTTTCATTTCAACCAATTTCAAGCTCAAATTGACTAATGAACCCTGCAAGGGGTCTAAAAAAAATGGGAGGTTTTGACATAATGACTCTGATGGTGTAATTAGAATGTTTTAAATGCATATTTTACTCAATTTGTCGAGTAATTTTAATTATAATCTGAATGAATGATGATAAATGATGTAAAATGACAATTTATCACAGTCAAATACATAGGGGAAAAAATTTGAAATCCTGAAACTGAAACTATTTTGTTTCAGTTCTGGGATTGTTTTGGGTTC